>NW_024609846.1:87884333-87974934 GCF_016920785.2 Ixodes scapularis | reverse complement strand
ATTGGAAATGACAATTCAGACTAAACGGTGTATTTTCGGAATACCCAAGGCTGGAATAAAGAATGTCAGGAAAAAGTATAAACATTGCATATTACGGCACTATTGCCGTGCATAGTTTGGCAGTTCAATACATATCATACTGACAACTGGGGGCAATTCGGCCGTTTTTGCTGCTACCATACAAACTAATTTCCAGTAATTGTGCAGCTTCTAAGAAATATGCCTGCATGCGTGTGTAAACTATATAATTAATTCACGAAGAAGCTACATTTATTGAAAACAACCCTGTTCCACGAGCACTTTCAAGATCATCAGACGCAGGGCCTTTAAAACATCTGCGAACCAGCGCATGTAGAGTGGCAGCGCAGAGTCGGGGTCGCGAGCTAATTTGCCGACCACCCAAAGGCCCATGATATAAATGCCACTTCAAATGCCTTGAAAGCGGGATGTAATATCGTCTTAAATCACAAACGTGCAAGGAACAGAATCCCAGCGTCTGAAACACTCGCGCCACCGCTTCACCGACCCCTCGCAAGATTGCCTTGTGTCGTGTGGACGGACGGGGAGGTTCATCGGCGGAATGGCCTCCACCGATAGCTTTCGGGATTTTTTAACCCAATTTTAAAAGTAAAAGGGACAAGCAGGCTTATAAAATGTACGGAAGCACGTCAATATCGGCCTAACTCAACGTCTTGTACACCAGGGTAAACAAAGTCCAGCTCCTCGAAGAGCTTGCGGCACACAATGCCAAACCAGGAAACCGGTGCTGGGAAGCGAGCCGATGCGAGATAGCGGAGCGGAGTACTCCCCCTGACGTCACGGTACACCTCACCCAATCCGGGCGCGGCGACCGCAGCGACGCTTGTGTTCGCTCTCGGGGCTAATTGGCAGTATTAACTGTCCCAGGACAAATCTTGAAACAATATGTTGCTTCAATGAACGTCATTACTTTGAAATAGCCAAACATTCATAATAAACCCTTCAGCTGCCCTCTTTATACTACGAAATCTACAAGTTCACATCTTTCATCGTTATAAAAACAGAACCTGTTTGTACTGCAGTGAAGCCACCGGTCTTCAAACAATAGGGCGCCCTATTGTTTGAAGACCCGTGGCTTCGCTGCGTTCCCATAAGAGATGAGCCTTTTTCTTTTTAGAGTGCAGCTCTTAGGCGCCCGTTTCCGGTTTGAGCGTTGTCGCCGTTGCCGTCAGTGTAACCGTGCATTGCATTACGTTACATTCCTATAATAACGTCACACGTGATGTCACGAGGGTCACGAGTGACGTCATGCGTGACGTCACCCTCGTGACGTCACACGGGGCCTAAATTTAGCGGGAATATTTCCATGCTAAATTCTGGCGAGGAAATTTCCCCACAAAATTTAGTGGAAAAATTCCCCGCTAAATTTAGCAGAAAAATTTACCCACTAAATTTAGCAGAAAAACTTTCCCACTAAATGTAGCGGAAAAAATTCTTTGCCAAATTTAACAGAACAATTTCCTCGGAAAATTTAGCTAAAAACTTCCCGTGCTAAATTTATCGGAAATATTTTTCTGCTAAATTTAGCGTAAAAATTTCCACGAGTCGTTAAAATGTGAATACTGTTTCTATGCACCGCCTGATTTTTTTTTATAGGGACATGAATATTGAAGAAGAGTGTTGTTCTAATATTTAAACACCATTTTTTACTACCTCGAGTGACTTTTTATAGTCCTTTCAAGAAATTTGAACGGATCGCTATTTATAAAACGCATTCCGTGCATCGTGCATTAAAGGTAAAAGTCCCTCACATTCTTTTTTTTTTTTGTGGGCGAAGCTTTATTTGACTTATTATTATAGCAGAGTCGAACTTTTTTCCGCCTCCTTGTGTTTTGTTTGAGACATGTTTTAAGTCGTTCCACATAATAATCGATACCAAATTTCCCTCATAGCTTTTTCTCTTTTTTTTCTTATACACACCATCTTTTGTGTGTGTAGCGCCGACGGCATGGAAAGACAAGCGGTGCACTGGCCATCTCATTACTACCGCAAAGGCTAGATAAACAAGACTAAGGAATAAATTACGAAGTTTTATGGGATTTGTACTTCTTTCCGCTGATTTTGGTAAACTGATATCGCGTCTTCGGTTCATTACTTTAAAATCCCTCGGGACTCCTTGTTAATATTAAATCGACATCGACTTCTCAAAAGTAAAACGTAGCGTTTTAAAGTAATTTAATAATAATTTTAAAAAAATATTTTATCCTCAAAAGAGTTTTGCAGGATTTATTTGTTTATAAATAATTACTAAGGTTTTTTTTTAAGGTCAAAACTATTAATCAAGGTGACGGCGCAATGACTTTAAGGAGACGTGCGTCTTATCTACCAACACCCTCTAAAAAACTTATTTTTTTGTTATGTTTTTGAGCACGTCACAATAAGTAAATAAAATCTAACCGGGTCTTACAGTAATGTATTATCATGTCAAATATTCCCGACTGTAGTGAGAAATACATAAGAGTAGAAGTTGAACTTTTGTAACCTTTAATGTTTTTAACTTGCGAGGCCGCGCTGAGTCCATAGGACGCGTCGTATTTAGGGCTAAGTGTTTTCGAAGGTTCATTTTTTTTTTTCGATTTCTGTGGTGTTTTTTTTTTGGCGTTCATTATATCCCACAGATTTGGTGTTTTTCGATGTCAATTTGTGGCGTTGGACAAAAGATCGGCCCTTATCGGGGCTTTTGTTACGGTAAATAGGACACGAGAATAGGATTCTCTAAACTTCCGGGAACGCAAACGTGGCCAAAATACTTGGGAAACGTCTCCAATACCGAAAGACACGTCTCAAAGCAAGACCTGCAGGATAAATTTGCGCTTCTATACACGTTTTCAAGTCCGGTCTCAGGAACCCGTCACCTTTCTCAGGGATGCGCTTGGGAGTGGCCATAATCCGAATGCGACGCCTCAGCGAGGCTTAGCCATCGGAATATGAGGCGTCCAAGCGCCCCCCTGGCCGAGCAAGATGGCAGCGCCCTCAAGCCCGACTACGGCCTCTGGGCGCTGCCATCTTGCCGCCACAAATTGACATCGAAAAACATCAAATCTGTGGGATATAATGAACGCCGAAAAAACACGATAGAAATCGAAAAAAAAATGAACCTTCGAAAACACTTAGCCCTAAATACGACGCGTCCTATGGATTCAGCGCGGCCTCGCAAGTTAAAAACATTAAACATTACAAAAGTTCAACTTCTACTCTTATGTATTTCTCACTACAGTCGGGAATATTTGATATGATAATACATTACTGTAAGACCCTGTTAGATTTTATTTACTTATTGTGACGTGCTCAAAAACATAACAAAATATAAGTCTTTTAGAGGGTGTTGGTAGATAAAACACACGTCTCCTTAAAGTCATTGAGCCGTCACCTTGATTTATAGTTTTGACCTTTAAAAAAAACCTTAGTAATTATTTATAAACAAATAAATCCAGCAAAGCTCTTTTCAGGATAAAATATATTTTCTTTAAAATTATTATTAAATTACTTTAAAACGCTACGTTTTACTTTTGAGAAGTCGATGTCGATTTAATATTAACAAGGAGTCCCGAGGGATTTTAAAGTAATGAATCGAAGACGCGATATCAGTTTACCAAAATCAGCGGAAAGAATTACAAATCCCATAAAACTTCGTAATTTATTCCTTAGTCTTGTTTATCTAGCCTTTGCGGTAGTAATGAGATGGCCAGTGCACCGCTTGTCTTTCCATGCCGTCGGCGCTACACACACAAAAGATGGTGTGGATAAGAAAAAAAAAAAAAAGAAAAAGCTATGAGGGAAATTTGGTATCGATTATTATGTGGAACGACTTAAAACATGTCTCAAACAAAACACAAGGAGGCGGAAAAAAGTTCGACTCTGCTATAATAATAAGTCAAATAAAGCTTCGCTTACAAAAAAAAAAAAAGAAATACGATACGAGGGTCTTTTATCTTTAATGCACGATGCACGGAATGCGTTTTTCAAATAGCGATCCCTTCAAGTTTCTTGAAAGGACTATAAAAAGTCGCTCGAGGTAGTAAAAAATGGTGTTTAAATATTAGAACAACACTCTTCTTCAATATTCATGTCCTTATAAAAAAAAAAAAAAAATCAGGCGGTACATAGAAATAGTATTCACATTTTAACGACTCTTTCCACTTCCTATCCAGTCACGTCGTGTCAACCAATTTCAATGAAATTTCTATAGACTTTCTTTCAACAGAAGTCTGTAGAGTGTAGACAATAAAAACGCAATGCAATTTAAATTGCCACGACCCAATGGACACTCTGTAACCATATTTTCATGAAATTTCTATACACTAGACTTGATAGGATAATAGGAGGCAGTGCGGAGAAGCGACATCACACTTAGTTGAAACCTCTTTGCGAGGCTGCTTTTTTCAACTGGGTCCAATAATTATAAAATACAGGATATGGCACAGGCGAGCTGGTGAATATTAAGCCACATAATAAACGCCGAGACCCGGAAAACAGAAGGACGCAAAGAACAAGACGGTGTTCCGTGTGTCCTTGCTGTTTTCCGTGTTTCCGGTTTTATTATGTTGCAAATAATTATCGCATCTTGGGATGCTTTATAAACCGGTGTCCGAAATCCAAGCGCAAGGCTGAGTGGGGTAGCGCACACCAGCTCGGAGCAGGTGGACGAAAGCTCGCTCTGCAGAACCCAGGAATCCTGGGTTCGATCCCCCCTCCCCCCCTCCATTCCCATTGACCGTTCCGATCTGGATGAGCGTCGTACCGGCGTGCGATCGTGTATCATTACTGCGTGGAGCATGTTAAAAACACCAGGCTAGCTGTTGTACCGCACGGGCTAAAATGCTCATCTACAGCTGAGAGACAAGTCGCCCACTACTTATTGCTATATTACCCAAGCATCAAGGACAGTGCAGGGATTGGTGTTCCACGCGCCAGACGCGCACGCCTTCCCCGTATAAAAGATTCGAAGTAAATAACCAAAATAAAGCATTGCCGAAGGCGCGTGCAAGATGCCATTTGTTTTAGGTGTCTGCTTTAGAAACGTTACTACTGCTACGCCTGCACGTGCGGCGCGTGGAACACTAATCTCTGCATTCTCCTTGATGCTCGGGTAATATAGGGGGTATTCAATGGCGGCCATAGCTGTGTCCGCGAATGCTGAGCGCGTGCTGATGGCGAGCTTCCACAGTTCTTTTGCAACGTGCATTCCTCACGACATGCGACAAGTTGCTCTACCCCCGACTAGTGCTGGTGACAACTTGCATTTCTCCCGTAATTGAGCTGCGTTTGGCAACTTACGGTTCGTTAGGAAATTTAGTTTAGCTGTTGACAAACGACGATGATGATCTTCAAACCTGTCTAACCATAGTTCTTAAAACTACAGAATGGAAGTTTCAAATTTCCAGAGGTTTGCAGCTGATTGTCGTCGTTTGTCAATTGTGAAACAAAATTTCCTAACGAACCGGAAGTTGCCAGACGCCGCTCTCCTATACAGTCCGGTTCTTCGTGCGCATGTAGCGTGATTTGGTGGCGCGTGCTGGGTTGTACATGTATGTTTCCTTTCACCTTAAGTGCAGACGCAGCCCACGCTACGAAGCGATGGAACCAACCAGACAGTGTCAAAGCGCACAATTATGGTACGTGTTGGTCATGTGCGTGTTCTGTCATTGCTGAACCAATCGTAACGAAAAAATGCTCAGTTACTTGCGCTCTAGACGCTGTATGATTGGCCCCATTAGCTCGTAGCGTTAGCTACGAGTGCACTTAAGCTGGGACGAAGTAAAACATGCAGGCAGTGCTATGGAATTTTAAACACTGTGCTCGCGCATAGCCTCATTGACGTTCGAGGTATGCATGCATTGCAGGCGCAGGAGAGTCCATAGATTGTACTGCAGAGTCTTACGTGCTTAGTGGATTTACACGAAGCGCAGGATAGGGTTCCATTCGCAACAACCGCCGTGCACCAGGCCAGCAAGTTGTTGCCACAGAATGGCGTCTGCCGAATTTATTTTGAGTAAACGGGTAGCTACTATAGTACATTCCTGAAACATAATATATCACGTTAAGATATGAGACATTGTTATTCCAAAGCTCATAAACAAAGATGGATGAGAAAGCCCTCCCCTCAATCCTAATAAAAACAGAAAAGATTGTTTTTTGTTACACTTTTGAAAAATTTATCCTATAGCATCCTCGATTTGTCTCGACTGGTGCGTTCATTGTTGGACGTCAGGGTTTTGTTTTTATGAAAGCACCCCGAATGCTGACAAATGAGGGCATACGTTTCAGCGAAACATAAGATTTTAACCCAAGTCATATTTCAAGCTGAGAACTCGTTTGGAGCTCTCCAGTTTTTTGGTTTCGTTAAAAAAGCGTTCCAAATTATAAAAAAAAAGCTTATCCCGGTTTAGTGCTTTTATTTTTTTTCTCCGCCTTTTGTGTTTGTGTTCTTCAGTGCAGAGCATACGCGTTATCATTTCTCATAACAAACAATGACAAAACGCATAAAACACTGAAATGAGAGAACATATTGGGGTATACAAATTCAGAACCCAATTTTAATCCTTTTTTTTTATTCGCCATTTTAGCGTAATCTTCATTATTATCGATCAGCTTTTGAAGATCCGCTTTCTACTAAAATTCAACAGGGCTCTGCTTTTGGTTTAAAATAGTACTGGGAAAATGTTATCTTTTTTTTTTTAACGACAACAAGACTGCTACAGTTACTGACCAGACATGTACACGTTACCCAAAAAAGGAAACTAAATCCCGTTACTCATTACTCGCTCAAAAAGTAAGTCGATACGTTATTCGTTACCAATTCTCCAAAGGGACGCGTTACTTTTCCTCAAAAGTAGTGGGTTACTTTTCTTGTAACTTTGGCGACACAACTGCTTGTTTCATGGTTCATTGTTTTCTTTTCTTTAGTCGTTCCACTTAAGCAGTCACTGCCTCTCGAATTTTTCATTAGTTAGGTTTCCCCGCTTCATTGAGAATACATCTCTGGCGACGCTCAAGAGTCGTTCTACCGAATCGCTTGAAGGAACGGCAGTGTTGTGCTTCAGGAAGAGCTCGTGAATCTGGGGGTCCCTTCTTTGTTTTGTTCTAACTGCTTCTAAAGTTCGAAGTTGAAAAAATGAAAGCCGTTTACAACTCCCTGTAACGCCGAATTGGAGCGCAGCTCTTGAGGAGGAGGATGGAAGAGTATGAGGGGTCACGTGACCTCACGGGCGTCACGCGACCCCTGTGAGGTCACTTGGCGATAACGATGAGGTCATCGTGATGACGTCATCGTCATCGTCACTGATGACGTCATCATCACTGATGACGTCATCATCACTGGTGACGTCATCATCGTCATCCTCATTGTCACTGATGACGTCATCAATGATGAGAATGACGTCATCATCATCGTCACTGATGACGTCATCAGTGACGTCACTTCTGACGTCCTCGTAATCGTCATTGATGACGTCATCAGTGACGTCACTGATGACGTCATCGGCACCAGCATTGTCACTGATGACGTCATCAGTGACGTCATGCGTCCCATAATGTACCGCGACGCCGACGCCGACGGCGACGCCACTCAAGCCGGAAACAGGCGCTTAAGAGCTGCGCTCTAAAAGGGGTCTGTGCCTTCCCGCGTTGCCAACCTGCGAGTTTACATTCGGTCTGTGCGCGATTCTGAAAGGTTCAACCAACGAACCATATTGTGATCTCTGGGCAAACGGCATTGCCAGCTCTAGTTTTCGATTAACGTTTTCAGCGCTAAACGTTGCTCTACTGTTAAGGTAAGTTTATACTCCAACGTAACGTCGAAGGGCGTGGCGTAGCGCAGCGCGCACAGGTACTGATTGGTCGCAGAAATCGAGTTTGTGGTTGCCGGCCGATGAAAGGCGCGCGTTCTGCGCTAGGCTGCGTTCTCTGCGCTCAACGTTGGAGTATAAACAGCCCCTAATACTTTTCAGTTGTTTTTCGGATTGCACATCCAGGGCCCGTTTGCTCGAAGCACTAACCGCGGCTAAAGTTAGCCGCAGTACCTAGCAGAGGGAGTTTGAGATCACGTGACTGACTCGGTAGAGATGCGGGGAAACATGGCGCGGTGCCCCAGCGAGTGAACGCCGCTCGCTTTGGAACTAATATGTCGTTGTGGTTGCAATATCGGGAGCGTTAGTCAGCAACGAATGGTGCAGGAAGCTTTCGCTTTGCCTTACCTCACTTAAACCGCAAAGGATGGGCAATGACATCGCCGCATTTTTTAGATAGTGTTTCGATTCTGGGCACTCCTAAGCCTAAGTGAACGCGATAATTGTCGGCATAGCAACGTCTTTGGAAAGCGGATTGTTGATAGCATACAAAAGCAGACGGCGTCCCAACAGACCTTTTGGTGCATGCTACGACTGTAGTTGCACGCGTCGCACGTTCTGGCGTCTGGAGTAGTAACCGTTCTAAAGCAAAAGTATAAAACAAATTTTGCCTTGCACGCGCGTTCGTTAAAGACCTATTATGATTTTTTACTTCAAATCTTTTATAAGAGGAGGGCCAGCGCGCGTGAACCGTAGAATTTCACTTCCAGCGTCCTCCTCGCGATGCTTGGATAATTCCGAAAAAAGTATGTCGGGACGCGGTCTGCTTTTGTGTGCTATCAACAATCCGCTTTCCAAAGACGTTGCCATGCCGACAATTATCGCGTTCATTTAGGCTTAGGAATGCCCAGAATCGAAACACTATCTAAAAAATGCGGCGATGTCATTGCCCATGCTTTGCGGTTTAAGTGAGGTAAGTAGTAGTAACAAATTTATTCCGAAAAGGGGGTGGCACTTGGCCAGTTTGGGAAGGGGCTAAAGGGGTGTTACGAGTTAGGTGCGGCGCACTATGGAGGCTTCACAAGCGAAGCTCCACAGTGCGAGCAAGGTCGTTTTATGGTTCTGTACCGGAGTAACCCACCCCTCGTAGGAGGTCACACCTGGTGGTCGGTGCTTCTCTCTGACGTCTTTTAGTCCCTCACACTCCCAGATGAGATGTCTGATGGTCGGTGCTTGATCTGCGGAGCAGCTGCTGCAACGTGTGATTGGAGGTGTTGGGGGATCGCCTTCTTGATTGCACAGTTGGTTGTACCGCCACCTTGCCACCATGTCTTCTGTGATAGCGAAGCCCGTTCGCGCTTTAACAACAAGCACTTGGGGCCCCCAAGGTAGACCTTTAGGCAATGGATTCTCGAGGGGTGGTACATGATCTTTCAGCCGGTTTTTCCGAATTTGCCTCCGTCATCGTCGTTCTTCCTCCGGGCTGTGGTCAAGCGATGGACGGTAGATCGGCACTCCCTGCGAGCGGCGAGAAGTGCAAGCCTCGCTCGCCAGGTCGTGCGCGGCCTCGTTGTCCGCTTGACCGGAGTGCCCAGGCACCCACTGGATTTTTACCGCGACGTCTTTTTGTGCTTTTATTATGTTGCAGCCGCTTCTTATGGCGTACTCCGTGGTTCCGACTCTGGGAGGACCGATTAGAGCGTGGATAGCTGTGGAACTGTCAGTGCAGATCGTGACCGTCTTGGTTTGCTCGTTCACAATTCAGTGGTCTGTGAGAATCCAATTTACACCGACTTGAAGCGCCCGGAGCTCCACTTCGGTGGTAGAGGGTGTCTCGTTTAGGTGGTAATTTTGTAGGCGATGATAGCCGTCTTTGGTTCCCACCACAGCGGCAGCGATCTGAGTGTGTGCGGATTCCAGGATGCGTCCGTTAAAAGCCGCATCTCCGTGGGGTCTGTTGAGGGCTCGTTGAGTGCGCGGGCGATAGTGGCGCGCTGCGGGCCATAGCGTTGGGCGTTGGTCTTCCGGCTGAGTAGTGTGCCGTCCGTGACGGGGAAGTCCATCCACGGCGACACGTGCGGTGAAACCTCGTCTAAATGGCAGCCATGGTGGGGTCGTCTGAGAGAAGGAGGTGCTGCCCCTGAAGAGTGAGGAGACGGCGGTCCTGGGTTCCCTCGTGGCAATCTTGTATAATGAACCGTAGGGGTGGAAGCCTTCCGTAGCGATATAGTTCTTACACTCGGGTGTGGCGAGGCAAGCCGGTGATCACCCGAAGGGCGGCTCGGTAGAGGGTCTCCAGTTTTTCGACTTGGGTCTTTGTCAGTTGGAAGCACACAGCCCCGTACGTGGCCCGAGACACAAGGACTGCGTACACGAGGATGCGCACGATTTCGGAGGTGGCGCCTCCAAATTTTTCCGAGCGTGGTGGTGCAGCCGAATGGTTAAAGCAATTGGAAAAGATAGTGAGGTAAGGCAAAGCAAAAGCCTCCTTCATTATTCGTTGCTGACTAACGGGCTCGATATTGCAGCTACAGCGACATATTAGTTCCAAAGCGAGCAGCGCTCACTCACTGGGGCACCGCCATGTTTCCAAGCATCCCTGCCGAGCCAGTCACGTGATCTAAAATTCCCGCTCCTAGGTACTGCGGCTAACTTTAGCCGCGGTTAGCGCTTCGAGCAAACGGGCCCTGGGTCGCTAAACTCGTCGAGCACAGCTTTGTGCCCGAAGTTTGCGGAACGCGCTAATTGGACTTCCGCGACCCTGACGTCGCGCCGAGCGAGGTGCCAATCATTAGAACGCTCATTTCTTTGAGAGCGGCAGAATGTAGCAAAGTTCATCGAGGAGCGCGTGCAGTGCGTGAGGGGCGCGAGGAGCCCGCTGATTGAACGGCTTCGCCGATGACGTCGCGCCCTTTTGTCCCTACATCCCTACGCCAAGCTAAAATAAACGCTTTGCAGATTGTCCCTGGGCGACCTGTTGACGCTCCAAATCCTTCCAAAGTTTGTGTAAAAAAAAACGTGATTAGAAACTTCGTTTGTCGAAGTTGTCGCTGACGTCAAAGTGACGTTTCAGAACTTTGCGAGAGCCGTGGTTTGAGCCCGAAATCTTCGCTTCGGATCGAGGCGAAGTTAAACTTCGTCAACATGGCGGTGCCGTACGCTGCGGCCGAGCTTATCTTCCGCCACCGTCGGCGTCGCTACTGACAGCACAAGGACGCCTTTCAACCTCCCGACGACGACTTTCGGCGAAAGTACCGGCTATCGAAAGCCGCTGTGCGTTGACTCTGCGACGAGCTTCGTTCGGCGAATGGACTTTGAGGCGGCGGATAATCGCGTCTATCATGACCGTGCAACAACAAGTTCTCTGCGCGCTCGGGTTCTTAGAAACCGGTAGCTTTCAAGGCACGGTGGCGGCTGACAAGCACCTGTCAGTCTCCCAGATAATTGTGAGCCGGGCTGTCATCCCGCTCATCATCCATCCTCGTCATCCCGCTCATCGACCGGGCTCAAATGGTCCCGAATGCCGTCCAGGTTGATGGCCCAGTTTGAAGGGAATCTTCGGCCGGTGGCTGAAATAATTTTGGCAACTCTATTAGTGGCTAGGACGTGCAAACTATTGGCCCACTAACTATCGACCATCGTATCCCATTATCTTTAGAACCTTTCTTGATATATGCTGTCAGACTTAGAATTATCATGCAAATTTACTGTGACCCTCTACGTGACAGCAAGATGGTGATATACTCTAGGGCATTTAAGCATGGTTTTTTTTTTTACCATGCACAAGGGCATGCAGCAATGTTTGGGGGTGTTTCGCCACTGCCTTTCGGTGCACCATAAAAGTCGGCATGTGAATGGAAAAATGGTGTGATCTTAACTCCAGTCCCAGCACTGGCCCGCTGCAACCTTGGACTGTGTCCGCACCGAGGATTCCAAGTATTCGCTCCTCCTTTGGAGTCAGAGGCGAACCTCGGGATAGCCCTCCTCCCGTACCCCTCCCTTCCTCACTTAGGATACCTGTCTTGCCCTTCTAACTTTCGCACCACTCCAAAACTGCTGCCAGTTCGCCCGAGTCATGTTCGCCGGCCCCTGGCTGTTGAGGCGCCGCACAAGCTTGGCCCACCACAGATTTCGCCGATCTCTGGTGAACTCTGCGGTGAGCTCGGTGCAGACCCCCGCCAATCGTGGGTGGTCCTTCATAAAGCCAATCAGAATATCCAATTGTATGGAAAACATGCGTGGTTTTAATGTTCTAGATTTTGAAAGAGCCGGCGAAGCGGGCGGAGCAGGTGGCGATGCCATTTTCTTACGCGTCTGTCTGGCCGTTGCAACGATTGCAGACGACGTTTTGTCAATGTGTGCAGTGATGGAACTATTGCCACACTTTGCGTCAAAGGGCACTAGAAACGTGTCGACTCAAATTCCACTGAAAATATTGTCTGAAAAAAGTTTACATGCCTGAGTCACCATGACGACGAACTCGAAAACGAAACTGGAACCACTGAAACTCTCATCGAAACTATCCCGCGTGGTGGGGCATGGGTACTTCCGTTTCCTATAGGGCGCATGAGAAGTGAAGCTGAAGTCGCTGCAGACGACAGGCTTTGCTCGAGATTTGGCAGTGTGGTGCTGTTTAAGTTGTCATCGCGAAATTTGAATCCAAAGAAACGATTTATGTCTAATAGCACTGGCATTACTGCTCTTTTGGTAGGCTGTATCGTAAATAAAGGCCAGTATTGCTGGGGTCAAGCGGCACCACCAGCAGTCGCCGCTTGACACGAGCTAATGCATGGTACGGGAGAAACGGGAAAACCCAATTTTATTACCTTAGTAGGCTGTTCTCGACCATGAATCTTTTATCGTGTTTTCTGCAAATAACAGTAAATAGTGTGGGCAAGAATATCAAATACGTTAGAATACCGATCTTTTTTAAATAAATGTGGTGTGGTTGAGGGTCGAGGGTGACTTTGTTGGCCGTAAACTCCGATGTGTTTAATAAAGGAAGGGTGTGGGTCGCTACCTGATCGACGCCCGATCGGGACGTGCCTCGCTCGCTCCCCAAGAAGTCACCGACACAGTGCGTGTTCAAAAGAGTTTACTCAAACTCACGTCGTCTGCGAGCCGCTCGTCGCTGTCGTCCCAATGACCTCCCTGACCGGTCCCTTTCGAAGTCGGCAGCCCAAGACCCCTTCCTTTGTCTTCGTTCCCCTTTTAAGACCTTCCCAAGTCCTTGTCCCGCCGACCGTCCAATCGGGAACCTTGCTGCAACCGACCCTCCGACGTCAGCGCTGGGTGAGGGGGCGCTTGCCCCATCCCTCCCGGAGAGCTCGGACGTTCCGCGACTGGACGGCGACGTGAAACGGGAAGGTCACGGGGAACGAAGGAGCGCCCGGCAGCACGGCGACAGGGACCGGCGAGGTCACGGAGCGCGGAGGAGCCAGGGAGAGGGTCCCCACACCTCCCCTCCCTCAAGGTTCGGACCCCGGGGGGCCCGAGTCGGCGGAGGGTGGACGGTCCCCGGCCAGGAACTCCTCCAGCTCCGCCATCACCGTGTCCTCGGCGGGCGGAGGCGGAGGCGGGAGGGGTTCGGCCGGGCAGGCGAGTGGCGCCAGCGGGGGCGGCAGCGTGTCCGAGACCGCGGTGGCGGCGGTCGCGGCGGTAGAGGCAGCGGCGGTGGAGGCTGCAGAGGTGGCCCCCTCCTCAGGAAGCTCCCGGGCCGCCGGGGCCAGGAGGTCGGGCCGGTCCCTCTGGAGGAGCCGCAGCGCCGCCTCGACGCACGTGGGGGGGCCCACCGCCCTCAGCAGCTCCTGGTGGCGTGGGCTGGCCTCGTGGGTCTCGCGGTGAACCACCGGCACCCGGCAGAGCCAGCAGGGGTCCTGCAGGTCCGGGGCCAACTCGAAGGCGGGCAGCGTGTGCCCCAGGAAGGGCGGCGGGACCTCGACACCGGGCGTGTCGTGGACCGGTCTCGGCTGGTCCCGCCAACGCTGGCGGGACACGAAATGGAGGTCCCGCTGCCCGTCCCATGTCGTCCAGGTTGCCACGGTGTGGCATGGCCGCCGGCTCCAGGCCCGTCCCCCCTGCGGTGACGGTCCCTCTCTTCTCCTGGAAGGAAGTCGTGCGGGTCGAAGAGGCCTGCTCGAGCCTGGTCCTCCCCGCGCAGGCGGGCCCGACCCACTCTGCGGTGTGCCAGCGCGGTGGCTCGCGGAATCCGCGGAGCCCGCCTGGCGCTGTCCGGACCCAGCGTCCGACGCCCGATCGTGGGGCCACCTCCATGGTCGCCGACCTCGGGAGTCGGGCCGCCTCGACCCGGGGCGCCCACCCCGGGTACTTGGGGGAGCATTAGCGCCCCCGTTCTGGCCTGGCGGGCCTCCTGGGAGGGGTCGTCCCCGTCCAGCTCCGGCACGTGCTCGGCGTCCGGCGTCGTTCCAGAAAGGCATTCTGTGGGGAGGAAATTCAGTTAAAAACACAGAAATGGATTAAACCCTGCGCCGCAGATTGTAGTGACGGCAGAAACTCCTGTTAGAAGTGAGCTCGCCGACAGTGTCATGCACCGTCCGGCCAGCGCGCTCCATCCGTGCTCCGGACTGCGTCTGCCGTCCGGCCGAGACGGGGCTTTCCCCGTCCTCATCAGCCGCTTCTCGTCCATCGCCGTCCTGGTCGCGAAGGTAGTACACCTTTAAATCGGTCACGTGAACAGGGCCAGACTCCTCGGTTGTATTCGGCCGAGTGAGTCTGTACGTAAGCCGCGACACTCGCGTACTTACCTCGTAGGGCCAATCCCACTTCGGAGCCAGCGATGCTGCGAATCCGCAAGCTGCATTACTCAGTGGGTGCATTCTCCTCAGAACCAGGTCTCCGACGTTGTACTCCAGGTGGCGATGGTTCTTGTCGTACTGCGCCGCCTGCTCGATCCTTGCGGCATCGAGGTTCTCTCTAGCGTCGTGCAACGCGCCCGTCAAGCGGCTTTTGAGCCCGGCCGCGTACGTAGAGAGTGGGCGACCCGATGCCCCGTCGCTGTTTCTTAACCCGTTCTCCAGTGGAGACGGGAGCTCCTTACCCAGGTTCAGGAACGCTGGTGTAAACCCGGTTGATCGGTTCACTGACGTCCGAATGGCGAAACCCATCTCGACGATGTGTTCGTCCCAGTCCCGGTGTCTCTCTGTCAGCGCGATCAGCATGCTCTTCAGGTTGCGATTCACTCTCTCAGTGATATTGGCCTGAGGATGGTACGGTGTCGTCCTCTTGTGCTTAATATTGAGGGCCAAGCAGGAGTCCACGAAGACTTTACTAGTGAAATAACTAGCATTATCGCTGACTAGACACTTGGGCGTTCCGAAACGCAGGAAAGTGTCTAACAACTTTTCCCAGATTCGCTCCGAGACCAGTTTTCTCAGGGGGTACAGCTCCACCCACTTCGAGAAATGGTCAGTGACCACCAAAAGGTACTGATTTCCCCGAGGACTCCTCGGCAGCGGGCCAACGATGTCGCACGCGACTATCTCCCACGGGTAGTGACTCATCACCGGCTGCATCAACCCCGGAGGTTTCCCGCCTCTCGGTTTCGCCTTCTGGCAAGCTGGACAGCTACGACAGTACCGAAATACGTCCTGCCTCATTCCCGGCCAGGTCGCGACGCGACATAACTTTTGAAAAGTCTTGCTGCCGCTGCCATGACCGGCCAGAGCCGAGTCGTGGAAGTATCTGATAAACTTCCTGCGTAGCTTCCTAGGAATCACCACCCTGAAGGGAGGGTCGTTCCCCTCCTCTTCGTCGATCGCGGGGATATAGCGGAGCAATAACCCATCTTCGCCCAGCAGATACGAACCGAACGGCGCGCCGATTCGTCCGTCAGTGTTCCCGGTGTCAACCGCAATTTCCGCAAGTTTTCCCAACACCCGCTGACAAAATCCATCTGCTCCCTGGGCCTCGACAAGCTCTGCCTTGCTTACCACTTCCCCCCAAGCCACGATCCTTTGCTCCCTCGTAGAGTGACCCACCGCTGCTACGAACTCCGGCTGCTTCCCCTCCTCCCAGCCATTCTCTCGCTTTCCCGCGATCGCGGGGGGCTTCTCCCCCGCGCACGGAGGTATTCTCCCTCCTCTCCCGCGCTCTTCGCCCCCCAACGGTCGCGTCTCCTCCTCCCGACCACCGTCCTGGGGCGCCCGAGAGAGCGCGTCCGCAACCTTGTTGCTCGAGCCCTTTCGGTATTCGACAGTGTAGGAGTAGCGCTGCAGGGTCAGAGCCCAGCGAGCCAGCCTTCCCGCTGGCTCCTTCAACCTCTGGATCCATGTTAGCGCAGCGTGATCCGTCTGTATGACAAAAGTCGTACCGTCTAGATAGAGATCGAACTTTTTCAAAGCGAACATGACGGCCAGCCCCTCCTTCTCCGTTACGCTGTAGTTGCGCTCGGGCGGTGTAAGCGTTCGGCTCGCGAAAGCCACAGGGCGCAACTGCCCATCGTGCTCCTGTAACAACACCGCTCCGACACCGTAGTCGCTCGCGTCCGTCTGTTCGACGAAATGCCGGTTTAGATCTGGTAAATGTAAGCTCGCTGTATCAGCTATTGCCTTCGCGAGAGACGCGAAAGCCGCGTCGTGCTCCCTCCCCCAGATCCACCTTGAGTTTTTCCGCAGCAATTGGTTCAATGGCTGTGCTAGCTCCGCGCATCCCGGAATGAACTGCCGATAAAAACCGACCATCCCTAGAAACCTTTGAAGGCTCTTTACGTCACGCGGCGCTGGATAATTGAGGATGGCCCCCAACTTATCGTCGTTCGGCTTCAACGTACCGTTGTCAACGATAAAGCCTAAGAGATTAACCCTCGAGGCTGCGAGCTGTACCTTATCTGGGTTGATCGCCAACCCAGCCTCCCACATTCTACTCAGAACGATCTCGAGATGAGTTAGGTGCTCTTCGAACGAGTTCGAGAATACTACGACATCGTCCATGTAAGCCATGGCAAAGTTAAACTTCGCGTCCCCCAGCACGATGTCCATCAGCCGCTGAAAACTAGACGGCGAATTCGATAATCCGAACGGCAGGCGGGTAAACTCAAACAACCCCCTGTGCAGTGGCGGATCCAAGGGGGGGGGCGGTGGGGGCGATCGCCCCCCTCCCCCCCAAACGCCTCGCCAGGCGACATCCCCCCCCCCCCCCCCCCCCGGGGTCCTTCGTCAGCTCGAAGAAAAAACGTAAGCAGTCGACGCGAGGTCACGGTACGTCTTCCCGACAGGGACGGCGCCAGGAGTTTCGAAGTGCAGAGACAGTGGGGACGCGCACCAAATATCAGGGTCTTCGACTGCAGGCACACTTCCAAACAAGGCCAGCACGTCGAGCACGGGGGGAAAATACCTTTAACATATCTAGTCCCCTTTCTCTCTCTCTCTCTCTCTGTCTCCCTCTCTTTCTTTGGAGGTTGTCTGCGAAAAATTTGTGCCCTGCAAGCTCCCAAACGCAGACGCCAAGCAGCCTTCCTCTCTAGCGGCCGCCTTTTCATCCCTTTTAGTTTGATGGTTTCTTCGTGGTTCTGGGCTTGTCTTTTGGTATATCCTTTTTGGCTTGCTTTGAGATGCTGTCGCCCACGGGCTCACTAAAGGTATCTTATTGGCACGGTGCGCTCATTGCCAAGGGAAGTGCGGAGGGGACGTACAAGGAGGAGACATTCCAGGGGGGGGGGGGGGGGGGTAATGCAGCTTGTACAACCAGGTGACCAATTGCTTTTCTTCTCAACTTAGAGAGGAAGCAAATGCTCTGGGTACAGTGTAGTCTGGGTCTGAGCTTCTTCTGAAGACGCTCCGGACTTCCCCACGACCTTGGCTTAAACAGAAGCCCGCTTTCGTCCTCGCCTCCATCCCTCACTGAGGATCGGCGCCGCAGCGCGGAATACGGAAAGAAGCCGACGAGCGCCAGAAGGGGGAGATGTTTCCTCTAATGGGCTTCATACTGCCTGCAATACGACTTCTCGTGGCGGGAAGCTAATAAAAAAAAGATAAACGGTACGAGCACTCTAAAGGCCGGAGGCTGCTTACACGGGGTCCTCAAGCCGACGCCGTAGGCATTTATTTGTATACAATGCCGTTTCAACTTAGGATGGCGGGACATATTTTAGAGGAGCCCACTACCCCTTGTCTCCCCTTGGCGCCGTCTTTACTTTTCGAGTTAAACACGGCTTCTGTGGATTGACGGAAAGAGCTTTCGCGCGAGTTTGCAGGAGCGAATATGTGTGTGTCGAACGGAACAGAGGCGGAGCTTGCTGGTTTGCAACTGCGGCTTCGAACTCTCTACCTAGGGACTTGAAAAAACGAGCCCTTTCAAAGATGTGACTATACATAAATTTAAAAAAAAACAGTGCCTGTGCCCGTTTGACTGAATACCGACTCCCAAACATCCATGCTGCTGTCGTGATCGGCCTTTAGCCCAGTTGAGATTCGCCGACCGGACAACCGCTCTGCCCCATCATATCTCTGCACCTGTCCTCTCGACCCTGACGAATGAGCTAACTACCCAGGAACAAGTAAGTGTTCCTTTCATACAGAAAATATCCAGACGAAGTGCAATTGAATATAATTTGGAAGGATCCATTGCTGGTTTAAGGTCTTCTAAATTTAAAATTTATAGTTGCCAAACTGCAACATGCTTTCAAAAATATTCAACAATTATTCGCTTTCGTTCTCTCGAGTTGCATCCAGAACACGTGAAAACAGGAGTTTGGGTTGGCAATGCCGCCTTTGCTGCGCTCTGGACATTCCAAATATACGGCGAACAACCGACGAACTTGCTTGGCAGCGTTCTTTTCGCTCGCTGCGTCAACAGTGTTTTGACGCCACGAGCAGCGTCGAAGCCGCCGGGCCATTTTTGTCGCTTGTTTCCAACGTACTCGCTCCATTGAAGCAACCGGCGACAATGAAAAGTATGTTTTAAAACCAGGTTCTGCATTTTGGCATTGAATATAAAGTTCTAACTACTATGCCAAGCTTAATCTCAATGAACAGCCGAGTTTTAGATTAAAACGTTTTTCGCATTGTCATTAGCTGCATGAGCTTCCTCCGTATAGTTGGCAAAGTTTGGCTCTTTATACATGCTCTTCGGGTGTAACGAGAATATATAAATATTCAAGCAAAAGGAGCCCAAAAGTTCTAGCCCCGCCGGGGATATCTGAGCCATCAAGTTACACCGTCTGCAATAGTCACAGCCGCTATAGCACCAAACATTCATCCCCAGTAGTTAAACTTCTTTTTCTATTTCTAGCGCGCTGCTACGCGAATGGAGTAATCCCGCTTCTTATGAACTACAAAATTCCTTGCGTTATGGTGTTCAGAAAGGATAGTACCACCCCAATCTTCTAGTTACTTACCTCTAGCGTGGTCACCCGAAAGGTTTTAATTCAAAGAGTTTATCCCTGACAGGTAAACCGATACAAAAGCTCTCAAGATCTATATTATGTTATCAGAGTTTAGTAAAAACGATAACTCCACAAAAAATAAAAACACTCCCCCCCCCCCCCCCGCCGTTTTACACCGAGGAACCGCCCCCCCCTAAAATGGAGGTCTGGATCCGCCCCTGCCCCTGTGACAAGTGAACGCTGTCTTTTGGACGTCGTCTGGTGCTACCTGGATCTGCAGGAAGCCTCTGCTGCAGTCCAGCGTGGTAAAGACCTTCGCGCTACCCAGCGAGTACATGATGGACTCAATAGATGGAAAAGGATACGCGTCCCTTTTGGTCATCTCATTGAGTCGGCGGTAGTCTACGCAAAGACGGGCTGTCCCGTCTTTCTTCGGCGCTAGCACTACCGGAAATGCCCACGGGCTTTGCGACGGCCGTACGGGCCCCGTGTCCAACATTTCATCGAGAGCCTTATCTAGGAGAGCTCGCTTGTGCACACTCAGCGGTCTGGGGTTACAACCCCACGACCTAGCGTCTCCCGTGTCTATCTCATGTTGTAAAACATGCGTGACTCCCGGCCTCTCAGTAAACATAGCTGCGTGTCTAGACAAAGCGTCCGCTAACGATCGCCTTTGTTCGGCCGGCCCGTCGAAAGAAGCCACGATCTGTTCAACGTTATGTGGTACGGCCCGCGCAGCTAACACCTGCTCCTCGCGCAGCCTAGCGAGCGTACATTCCGATCCCTTCCCCAAACTAGGTGGGGCTACAAAGGGGATGAGAGGGGTCAGCGGGTTGTAGTGGTACCCGTTATTCTTTAGGTCTAGAATGATCCCCTCTCGGCAAACGAAGTCCTGTCCCAAAATAACTGGGATTGACATGCCCGGCAGGTAAACAAAGCGCTGCCTCCTTCGCTTGCCGTCGAGGCCGAGGTGAAGGCGAACTGCGCATTGCGCCTCGGCCGATCCTGCCGCTAAACGCAACGGAGTTGCAACTTCGCGCATGCACAGCTTTCTTTTGCGGCAGTCCGTGTACACGGAGTCTCCGATGAGAGAGAGGGTTGAGCCGGTGTCGACTAATGCTAGATAATCTTTACCACCGATCTCTACCCGCACGTACGGACCCCTTTCAGGTGTCGAGTCCTGAGCCCGACATGCCGACGGCGCGAACGCTACCCGATCGCTGTCCGCGACTTCCGCCCCGTAGGCGAACTGACCCGGGGCCTCGGCAGCGGCCGGCAACCTTGATTCGGGCAACCCGATTACTGGCGCCGGCCCCGCGCGTTTTCCGAGTATCCGGATTCGGCCGCTGCCCACGTGCATTGCCGCCTGATGTGCCCAGGCTGGTGGCACCTGAAGCACCTGACTTGGGCGCGGTCGTCGCGTGCTACAGTTGATCTGTCGCTAACGGCACGCGGCGCGCCGCCTCGCCGAGCGCTGTTGTCGCTGCCGCGAGCGTCGTAACGCGTCACGTCTCCGCGGTATTCGACCGCGCCGCCCCCCCTACGGGGTTGCGCCCCGGCTGAGTGTGCGCTGGCTACCCTGCGCCTTTGCTCGAAGCCGAATGGGTCGAGGGCCCGAGGTGGAATGGCTCCGCCATTCCCGCGATCCGCGACGGCCACGTACGCCGTCTGCGACTCGACGTAACCGTCCGCGGCGCGTCCCGTCCACGCGCAACCCGGCTCCAAGGACTCCTCGGCTCTTGGAGGGGGCCGATACTGCAGCTCAGCGAGCAAGCCCGCTTGAACCGTGCGCGCCTCTCTCGCCAGTGCTTCGAGGTCTGCGAAATCGCGTCCTCGAAGATACGCCTTAAATCTGGGGTGGCACTGGCGGATCGCCCTCGCTACTTTCTCCGCGTTAGGCGCGGAGGGTTCGGCCCGCGAGTAGAGCTCCTGGAGTGCACGGACGTACTCCACGAGGCTCTCATCCGGGTGCTGAGTGCGGCTCGCCAGCTCGTCGCGAATCCGCATCTCGTAGTCGGGAGGAAGGAATTCCTCCCGAAACCGCGCCCGGAAGTCCGCCATTGATTGGAACGGCGTTTGCAGCCGTCTCCAACGCGCGGCGTCGCCCGTCAGTGCAATCGGCACGATCTGCAGCAGGGCTGTTGCGTCCGATGCCCCCAAAGCGGTTACGTACGCGTCTAAATCCTGCAGGAAATCGTGCACCGATTTCCCGTCGGAGTACCCCGAGTACGTCGGCGTAGGCACGCTCAACCGCGGGCGGGGTATCGGCAAAGGCGCGGCACTCGCGACGCTTGGGGCTGTCCCCATCTGCCGCGACATCGCGTCCTTCATCCGCGTCATCGCGCGCATCAGTTCACCGGCGTCTAGCACGCCTTCCGTCGCTGGTGAAGCTGGGGGCGAAGTCCCAGTCTCCGGGGGCGCGCGTGAGCCCGAGTCTCCGCTAATCGGAGCAGCCCCCGCGCTATCTCGCCCAGGCTCGTCCTCCGACGAACCGTCCTTACTCGCGCCGGTGGTCGACCTGGTGTCGACCATTGGTGTCGACCACATAATCTGGCCCCCACGTGGGCGCCAGATTATGTGGGTCGCTACCTGATCGACACCCGATCGGGACGTGTCTCGCTCGCTCCCCAAGAAGTCACCGACACAGTGCGTGTTCAAAAGAGTTTACTCAAACTCACGCCGTCTGCGAGCCGCTCGTCGCTGTCGTCCCAATGACCTCCCTGACCGGTCCCTTACGAAGTCGGCAGCCCAAGACCCCTTCCTTTGTCTTCGTTCCCCTTTTAAGACCTTCCCAAGTCCTTGTCCCGCCGACCGTCCAATCGGGAACCTTGCTGCGACCGACCCTCCGACGTCAGCGCTGGGTGAGGGGGCGCTTGCCCCATCCCTCCCGGAGAGCTCGGACGTTCCGCGACTGGACGGCGACGTGAAACGGGAAGGTCACGGGGAACGAAGGAGCGCCCGGCAGCACGGCGACAGGGACCGGCGAGGTCACGGAGCGCGGAGGAGCCAGGGAGAGGGTCCCCACAAGGGTTAGTGAAAGTTATTGTGAAGTCATTCGTGATCTCGAAGTCATCAGAGCTTAGCAAACGGTAAGTTAGAAGACCTGTACTGGCGACATTCGCATTGTTTTAACCGCTTGTACATAGTACTTTTGGTGAAAGCTTTTTATTTGAACTGCTGTGAGGGCTTCCGTCACAAACTAAAACTCGGAGCGTGCCGTTCAGTCGCTGAATGTGTCATTTATTTATCAACAGAAGCAAGCGGCGTCGGTAGAGTCGGTGGTGCTCCGGCCCATTTTTTTTAAATCAACGTTCGAACGCTTGACGAATGTAGATTTGACTTCCAAGCACCCGATATAATGATCGCAGCACATCATAAAATACTCGCCTTCGAGCAACACGTACAAGCTTCAATATTCCTACTTTTGCGTGTTTCTTCCTTAGGCTTGCGTGTATTGCCTGTTGTCAAGCAATAGCCGTCAGTGATGCCACCGACGGGTTCCCGATCCGCGATCCAGACTTCCACTGTGAGAGTTCTAATGCATCGCAGCCGCGGAGTGCTGCACAGTGAACCGGCCCCGAACAAACTCGCCGAATCTACCGAGTGCAGTCTGATGCTGTCGCCAGCGGCGTAGACTTTTCACCTCCCCGGGGGGGGGAGGAGGCAGGCTGAGAAGTTCTTCGGGGGGGGGGTTGCGCAATTTTTTTTACACGGGCAATTATCAGTACTTTATTTTAGGGGTTACATTTTACAGCGTATGTATACCGCCATGTGTCCGTCGCTGTGTGTCAGTGGCAATCACCGTGCAACCGTAGCCGTGTGTTCATCGCCGGTACCACGGCGCATGCGCCGGCGAGCACAAATCTGAGAAACAAAATGCTTGTGCCAGCTGCGAAGTTGGGGGGGTAGAACCCAGGTTCCTGTGCTTCTGAAATATTAATCCACTCGGCCACGAGCCGGGGGGGGGGGGGCAGTGCCCCCCCCCCCCCCGGATCTTACCCGGGGGAGAACGAGCCCCGATGCACCCCCCCCCCCCCCCGTAGTCTGCGCCTATGGCTGTCGCTAAATATGTTGTAGAAGAGCACCGACCTCAAACGTAAACTAGCCCATTCTGTTTGACGTGATGGATGGGAATGCAAGGGTGTAGTCGCTGCCAATGTTTAACTATAAACGTTGGTTGCTGCAACGTGTAACTTATATTCGCGATGACTTTCATTTAAGCAACTCGGCTGTCAGAGATGTTTACAGACGGCGTAATTTCCCGAAACCAGCTGACTACAAAACAACATACACCATAGAAAATTGATGACGCTGTTCGCGCAAAAGCTTGCTCCGTTTTAAAGGGGCGATGCAGCGATTCTTGTACTTTGCGCGAATACCGCTTATAACGGATTCTTGGCGTTAATGACCTGTGAAACACCCGTTCGTATTTCACCACACGCAATCCAAGTCGCAGAAAAAATTAAAGAAAAACGAGCAGAGTTCACCCTCTCAACTCGCAGCCAGAACAAGCGGCCACGTGATCTGGAGCCGATTATATGCCGCCAATGTTGATCATGGCCACGCGCTGGGGTTGGCAAGGCACAGGACACGCGCTGAGTTCCAGACATTGTTATGGTTCGGCTATTGTCGTCTCTGCAGCAGTTGGACACGGGCCACTACCCGAATGCTTCTCGAGCTATCGATTATCACGAGCCCAAGTCGAGTGTTCACGCAGTGCTCGGGTCCAATCTATCAGCCGCATTCAAATATCGTCACTCGGCGGTACTCCGACCGCCGAGCTACGTCATCAAGTTTTGTGAAGGAGAGATTGAATGAAAACGCTCTCCTTGGTCCTTGATATTACACCGCAACAAAGGAGTGTTCTGCGGGAAAACCGGCGCATGAGCTTTTTTTTAGATTGTAGCGCTGCCCGCCAACTGGCGGAGTTCTCCTCTGGGCAGTCGTACCCATCGGCAAGATGAAATCAATTTACTGTTTAATTTTTCAAAGTACTGACTATTATTTATACCCCTGTTACACGGGCACACTTAACTGCAGTTACGCTAAGCCACAGTTAGCGTACAATATTTGCCGACAACATTCTGCGGCTACGCACCCAAAGCTATGGGCGAACGTGCGCTTGAGCATTTTGATCATCCATCGAAGCAGTGCACGCGCGCTCTTCACTTCTTATGGAATAGCTGTCCGAGAGTATAGTGCGGTATCTGTGGTGCCGCGTAACAGCAGTTAAGCTGAGTTAACCGCGGTTAAGTGTGCCCGTGTAATACCCCTGTTACACGGGCACACTTAACCGCGGTTAACTCAGCTTAACTGCTGTTGCACGGCACCACAGATACCGCACTATACTCTCTGACAGCTGTTGCAGAAAAAGTGAAGAGCGCGCGCGCACTGCTTCGATAGATGCTCAAGATGCTCAAGCGCACGTTCGCCCATAGCTTTGACTGCATAGCCGCAGAATGCTGTCCGCAAGTATTGTGCGCTAACTGTGACTTAGCGTAACTGCAGTTAAGTGCGCCCGTGTAACAAGGGTATAACAGGGGTATAACACGGGCACACTTAACTGCAGTTACGCTAAACCACAATTAGCGCACAATACTTGCCGACAACATTCTGCGGCGATGCAGTCAGAGCTACGCGCGAACGTGCGCTTGAGCATCTTCAGCACCCATCAAAGCAGAGCACGCGCTCTCTTCACTTCTTTTGATATAGCTGTCCGAGGGTATAGTGCGGCATCTGTGCTGCCACGTAACCGCAGTTAAAGCTGGGTTAACCGCGGTTAAGTGTGACCGTGTAACAGGGGTATTAGCCACGTATGCTATACTCCGTTTCACCTTATGCTGTAGCGCAGCGAAGGGTAGAAGCGCGAGCTCATAGCGTTGGCAGCTGCCCTTGGTGCACGAGAGCTTGTGCCGCCGAGATGTGCCCTAGAGCAAGGAGCTCGCGCTTGTAGCCTTTCCTGCGGTACGACATAAGGTGAAACAGAGTATACCAATAACGTCGGTGTGGTCGGCTTTCCAAGATTAGCCAGACTGGGATTAATTCTGCTTCCATTAACGAAAACAAGAGCAATGGTTCACACTGAAGGACTAAGGGCCGGTTGCACCAACGTCGCTTAGCGCAAAGCGGAGCTTAGCCGGGAACTTAAGCTTAGTTTCGGTTTCGTTCGGTTGCACCAAACTCGCTTATCGCTAAACCTAGCACTAAACTACGCTTAACTTAAGCGCCCAACATTGGGCGCTTTGCTTCTGGTTGTTTCTTAATCCTGGATTAAAAACATGGCGGCTGGTTTGTCACGGTCGACGCGGTGGACGAAATTGGTTGTGCAAAGTGTTTTAGGCTACATCAGCGTGAAAGTTTCGACAAAATGACTTTCGATTGTGACAAGGATGCAAAATATTGTCGCGTGAAGTGTTGATCGACCCCTGTTTTCAAGTTGGCTCTCCACTTTCAGGGCGTGTTAGCCCTAACCGAGAAACGTACGGAGCTGTGGGGCTCACGTCTGTATTCCCGTTGGTTCTTCTGTCAACGAGCTTATTCGTATGTACTTACTAATTTTCGCATAGCTGTAACGTATTGTTATTTACCACCTTGTTTATTTACACTTGCAGCGCGTATCCTTCAATCTTGTCAGCGCGTTGAATAGTGGCAGTACATAATCTCGGCAATCAGCTGATTGTCGACACCTCTGCCGTTTGCATTAGATTGCGGCGCTTTTAAGTAATAAAACAGCGAAAATTTAATTTCTTTCGTTTTCTGAGTTTTGAGACAATCTTCAGTGAATTTTCCTTATCTCGCGAGTAGAATCTTGGCTTCAGAAAACTGTATCGTTCCATAACTAACTTTTTTGGTGATCGCATTTTTTTTTTATATACTTTGCTTTATATCTTTCATTCGTTTGCCGAGAACGGGATGCTGTTGTTTCCGAGTTGTGCTCTGTGATGGTGTTTTCCCTTTACTTTTGTCGTTTGTTGTCATTGTGACGATGGTTGAGACTATATACCGGAACACGTTTTCAATAAAATTCAGTTGAAAGTTGCGCCTTGTTCTGTCCTCCGTAACTTTTTTTGGTGATCGCGATTTTTTAATAATATTTTGCTTCATATCTTTCATTCGTGGCGACGACAAATCGTAACGACTACTATGTTAGATTCGTTCATTGCTGTATCGGGGCAGGCTGGGGCAGGTGATGCGAAGAGACGACCGTTCTTATCGGCGCGATGTGATGTACTAGTGGGAGTTTTTTTCGTTCTGAACTCGACAGTGTGAAACTGATGTCCGTTTGAGGCTGCAGCGGATGTTCAACGACGGTACAGTGCAATTCTGTCACCTTGCTGATAGCAACGAGTACCGTCGATGCAAGGTCTCGTGACCTGACCTCTCGACGACTTCTATTCGACGATTTCCGGGCATTTTCGCAGCTGCCGTGGCGAGTTCGTCACTGTTTTGAACTTCATCGGTCTCAGGCTTGACTTGGTTTTAGTAGTCATCTTACCTGCCTACTTATATCCATGATGTTTTGTCTTCAGCGATGTAGTGAGTAGAGTGTCCTTCTCGCGTTCGGTGAGTTTTGGGGACCCCGATGGCTCCTTCGCCTCAAAATGTGAGCCCGAAAACTACTACCACTGTCAAAATATCCTGTTATCAACCGATATTAAACACACAATCACAGATGTAAAGAGCATTCGTGTTTATTTGAAGCTTTGACTTCTGTTATTGAAAGTTAAACGAAAAAATAATTGAATTTGGAGACCTTTAATTTGTTACTCACCGAAGAAATACAGCGAAAAGCAGACGCCGACGACGACTACTACGGCAGTTTTTTTTTTTTTTTTTTTTGTTGTTGTTTCGTTTACATCACGTGATTCCTCTCCGCCAATCGTATTCGTCGCTCTGAGCGTTCCCTAGTTTGCTCTGTTTGTCCCTAGATTCCCTACGCAAATCCAGCGTTTAGCTAGGGGCGCGTCTGTAAAGCCGGCTTAACGTTGGTGCAACCGGAATTTAAACCCGTGCTTACCTAAGCTCGGTTTAGGGCGCTAAGCCGGCTTAGGAAAGCGCCGCTTTGGGTTAAGATAAGCGACGTTGGTGCAACCGGCCCTTAAACACTGAAATGGACGAAAAACAGACACTCACAGTTCTTTTATGTTCTTTTTTTTTTTTTTGAAAGAATTGTGGGTGTTTGTTTTTCCTCCATTTCAATGTTTTTTGCTTCTGTGTGAACTCTATCCAACGCGCTCTGCTACGTATAAATAAGAGTAATGTCAGGTTGTCAATATCGGCGGTGATGTTTTAAGAACACATTGACTCCATGCTTCTATAATATTAATAAACAATCAAACATGTTATTGCCAATTCGAACATGCACCATCGAATTTGTCGTTCAGAGCTGACAATCCCGAGTCTGACGTCAATGGTTCAAAGTGCAAAATGACGGCCCTGCACGCGCCTGCACACTACGAGGCCTGTTACGAGCCTCTCGCTTTGGATAGGCATGGCCGCTCGTGAGTTCAGGAAACGCGAACCGTATTAATTCCAGAACCTCGAAAAATTATTTCGAAAATTGCACGCTGCTCAGTTCCTCGTCGTCTCTCAGTTGGAACAACTCTAAGCAGGTGCGTCGAAACAGTGTGATGGGGAGGGGGTGATACCCCCCCCCCCCCCCCCCCCAAAGTTGCGTGGAAAGGAGGGGTGCAAGGGGAATAAAGAAGTAAGGGGGAGGAAGGTAGGCGATTGCCTCGACCTAAGACCATGAACACCTATATAGTGCTCAGACATTTCAGAAAGGTACAATAAAAAAATTCTGGGGAAGAGATATCCCTTTCTTTACTACCCCATCTATCTCTCCCTCCCTCCCGAACACTTTCTTCTCCATGTCCTGACCCCGAAACAAGCGTGTGAGAGAGAGTTTGTGTGAGTGTTGGTCGCACCCCTTTTTATTTTCGTTCCCCCTGTTTTTTTCGCGCCAACCCCCGTCGCCCCCTCATCTCTCAAACACTACCGACGTCACTACCCACACCGCCTCTCGGTGGCCCTGGTAACGTTGTCGACAGTGGCGGAAGATGAGCTCTAAACCCGCGTACACCGCGAGGCTCCAGAATATCTCAAAGTTCAACCATTGCCTCGATTCCGAAGCGAAGATTTTGGCTTCAAATAACTCCTTCCCAAAGTTGTGAAACGTCACTTTGTCGTGACAGATAACTTCCACAGATGACGAGAAAGTTCAGTGTTTTCAGAGTCCGCCTGGAACAATCTAGAAAGCCTTAACTTTAACTCGGCGTAAAGCTGCAGGGACACGCGGGCGCGACGACATTAGTGCCGCCGTTCAATCGGCTGGCCCCACGGTGTTGCCCGCGCGCGCTCTGATGAAGCTCGCTGCGACCTCGTGTTTCTCAATCTCGCTTGAATTTGAGCATCGAGAGAGTTTGGATGGCTGACATCTTGTCCCGCGTAATGCCATCGTCGGGAGAGTCCAATCAGCACGCTCCGCGAATTTCGGCCCCAACTTTGTGTTTGACGAATTTAGGGGCCTTGTTTTTTCGTTCGGCTGGCCATTACAGTAATCATCTGTCTTTGCCGCAATAAACGCATACTCCGGTTAATTAAAACGAGTCTTTTTAAACGTTGTTGCACACATTACTTTTCGGAAGTAACAAAATACCGTTATACTCGTTACTTGGCAATAAATGTAGCTAAATATGTTACTCGTTACTTGCTTTTTAAAGTAGCTAATTGCGTTACTCGTTACCAAAAAAAATTAAAGAAGTTTACAAACCCCTGTAATGCCGAATTGGAGCGCAGCGCCTGAGGAGGAGGAGGAAAAGATGGTACGGAGAGCAGGGTATGCCCCTCCTCCTTATCCATACCCTCACCTTCTCCTCTCCTGCTCGCCTCCCGTTTAGGGGAAAATATTCCCGCTAAATTTAGCGGTGAGTTTTTCCCGCTAAATTCAGCGGGGAAACTTTAAGCTCAACTCAGCGGGGACATTTTCCATCTAAATTCAGCAGAGAACCTTTTCTAATAAATTTATCGGGGAAAACTTTACGCTAAATTTAGCGGGAAAACTTTTTTTGCTAAATTTTGTGCGGAAGATTTTCCTCTAGATTTAGCGGGGAAATTTTCCGTTAAATTTAGTTTGTAAAATTTTAAGCTAAGGTTAGTGAGGGCATTTTCCCACTAAATTTAGCAGAAAATTTTTTCCGCTAGTTTTTCTGCTAAATTTAGCAAGGAAACTAAATTTTGCAAGGAAAATTTTTCTCTACATTTAGCGGGGAAATTTTTTCGCTAATTTTAGCGGGAAAAATATTTCTCTAAATTTAGCGAAGCATTCTTTTCCGCTAAATTTTGCGGGGAAAATTTTTCGCTAAATTTAGTTTTGAAAATTTTCCGCTAAATATAGCGGGGAAATGTTTTCTGCTAAATTTAGTTTGGAAATTTTTCCGCTGAATTTAGCGGGGAAATTTACCCATAATGCAACGCGCGGTGACGTCATTTATGACGTCACTGGTGACCCTCGTGACATGTGACGTCACGTATGGCGTTATCGCGCGGTCGGCGTAACCACGCGGTTACGCCGACCGCGACGCCGAAGCCGCTCAAGCCGGAAACGGGCGCCTGAGAGCTGCGCTATAAAGAAGTAACTATAGGTAGAAGTAACTTTTTACTAGTAACGCGTTACATACATGTCTGTCACACACTAGCCAGAAACGCGCAGGGTGTGGTTCGTTATGCTCACGCTGATTGCCTAAGGATTGGTTCTTTTTGCGTTCTTACCGGTGAATGCCGCAATTTTTTTGGATGCGAAGCGATAATGAGATGCATGGAATTCACCCCACCCTGTGTTTCTTACGTTGTTGGTGATTATACCTACGACATGTGTGATCCCATTCGCGCACAACTGGCTGTTCATCTCGTGTCGTTCTATAGCCAATAGAGTAATAGCCACCTTTATTCTTAAAAGCCCGCCCATTCCCTGACGGACCGATGGAGCTCTCGGTTGCCGGAAAAAGGCGAGGAGAATAGCGCCAAACGGGTATTCCACTTAAAAAAACAAAAAAGAAAGAGAAAAACCTTTTGTTTATTTTTCTACACAACACTCGGTGAGCCAATCACCGCAACTTATGGAGGCAGCTGAGCAAATGACGATGGCGAAACATTTGTTTACCGTAGACCAGAAAACACAGTCTAAGTTGGGACATTTAGGGCCGGTTGCACCAACGTCGCTTAGCGCAAAGCGGAGCTTAGCCGGGAACTTAAGCTTAGTTTCGGTTTCGTTCGGTTGCACCAAACTCGCTTATCGCTAAACCTAGCACTAAACTACGCTTAACTTAAGCGCCCAACATTGGGCGCTTTGCTTCTGGTTGTTTCTTAATCCTGGATTAAAAACATGGCGGCTGGTTTGTCACGGTCGACGCGGTGGACGAAATTGGTTGTGCAAAGTGTTTTAGGCTAGATCAGCGTGAAAGTCTCGACAAAATGACTTTCGATTGTGACAAGGATGCAAAATATTGTCGTGTGAAGTGTTTATCGACCCCTGTTTTCAAGTTGGCTCTCCACTTTCAGGGCGTGTTAGCCCTAACCGAGAAACGTACGGAGCTGTGGGGCTCACGTATGTATTCCCGTTGGTTCTTCTGTCAACGAGCTTATTCGTATGTACTTACTTATTTTCGCATAGCTGTAACGTATTGTTATTTACCACCTTGTTTATTTACACTTGCAGCGCGTATCCTTCAATCTGATTAGCGCGTTGAATAGTGGCAGTACATGATCTCGGCGATCAGCTGATTGTCGACACCTCTGCCGTTTGCATTAGATTGCGGCGCTTTTAAGTAATAAAACAGCGAAAATTCAATTTCTTTCGTTTTCTGAGTTTTGAGACGATCTTCAGTGAATTTTCCTTATCTCGCGAGTAGAATCTTGGCTTCAGAAAACTGTATCGTTCCATAACTAACTTTTTTGGTGATCGCATTTTTTTATATATACTTTGCTTTATATCTTTCATTCGTTTCCCGAGAACGAGATGCTGTTGTTTCCGAGTTGTGCTCTGTGATGGTGTTTTCCCTTTACTTTTGTCGTTTGTTGTCATTGTGACGATGGTTGAGACTATATACTGGAACACGTTTTCAATAAAATTCAGTTGAAAGTTGCGCCTTGTTGTGTCCTCCGTAACTTTTTTGGTGATCGCGATTTTTTAGGAATATTTTGCTTTATATCTTTCATTCGTGGTGACGACAAATCGTAACGGCTACTATGTTAGATTCGTTCATTGCTGTATCGGGGCAGGCTGGGGCAGGTGATGCGAAGAGACGACCGTTCTTATCGGCACGATGTGATGTACTAGTGGGAGTTTTTTTTTTTTTTTTTTTTTTTTTTTTTTACTCGACAGTGTGAAACTGAAGTCCGTTTGAGGCTGCAGCGGATGTTCAACGACGGTACAGTGCAGTTCTGTCACCTTGCTGATAGCAACGAGTACCGTCGATGCAAGGACTCTTGACCTGACCTCTCGACGACTTCTATTCGAGGATTTCCGGGCATTTTCGCAGCTGCCGTGGCGAGTTCGTCACTGTTTTGAACTTCATCGGTCTCAGGCTTGACTTGGTTTTAGTAGTCATCTTACCTGCCTACTTATATCCATGATGTTTTGTCTTCAGCGATGTAGCGAGTAGAGTGTCCTTCTCGCGTTCGGTGAGATTTGGGGCCCCCGATAGCTCATTCGCCTCAAAATGTGAGCACGAAAACTACTACCACTGTCAAAATATCGTGTTATCAACCGATATTAAACACACAATCAAAGATGTAAAGAGCATTCGTGTTTATTTGAAGCTTTGACGTCTGTTATTGAAAGTTAAACGAAAAAAATGATTGAATTTGGAGGCCTTTAATTTGTTACTCACCGAAGAAATACAGCGAAAAGCAGACGCCGACGACTACTACTCCGGCAGTTTTTCTTTTTTCTTTTTTTTGTTTTGTTTACATCACGTGATTCTTCTCCGCCAATCGTATTCGTCGCTCTGAGCGTTCCCTAGTTTGCTCTGTTTGTCCCTAGATTCCCTACGCAAATCCAGCGTTTAGCTAGGGGCGCGTCTGTAAAACCGGCTTAACGTTGGTGCAACCGGAATTTAAACCCGTGTTTACCTAAGCTCGGTTTAGGGCGCTAAGCCGGCTTAGGAAAGCGCCGCTTTGGGTTAAGGTAAGCGGCGTTGGTGCAACCGGCCCTAAGCAATGCAAAACATCACTTTTGCATTGCTTAGGGCCGGTTGCACCAACGTCGCTTATCTTAACCCAAAGCGGCGCTTTCCTAAGCCGGCTTAGCGCCCTAAACCGAGCTTAGGTAAGCACGGGTTTAAATTCCGGTTGCACCAAGGTTAAGCCGGCTTTACAGACGCGCCCCTAGCTAAACGCTGGATTTCCGTAGGGAATCTAGGGACAAACAGAGCAAACTAGGGAACGCTCAGAGCGACGAATACGATTGGCGGAGAGGAATCACGTAATGAAAACAAAAAAAAAAAAAAAAAAAAAAAAAACTGCTGTTGTAGTCGTCGGCGGCGTCTGCTTTTGGCTGTATTTCTTCGGTGAGTAACAAATTAAAGGTCTCCAAATTCAATCATTTTTTCGTTTAACTTGCAATAACAGAAGTCAAAGCTTCAAATAAACACGAATGCTCTTTACATCTGTGATTGTGTGTTTAATATCAGTTGATAACAGGATATCTTGACAGTGGTAGTAGTTTTCGTGCTCACATTTTGAGGCGAAGGAGCCATCGGGGGCCCCAAAACTCACCGAACGCGAGAAGGACACTCTACTCACTACATCGCTGAAGACAAAACATCATGGATATAAGTAGGCAGGTAAGATGACTACTAAAACCAAGTCAAGCCTGAGACCGATGAAGTTCAAAACAGTGACGAACTCGCCACGGCAGCTGCGAAAATGCCCGGAAATCGTCGAATAGAAGTCGTCGAGAGGTCAGGTCACGAGACCTTGCATCGACGGTACTCGTTGCTATCAGCAAGGTGACAGAACTGCACTGTACCGTCGTTGAACATCCGCTGCAGCCTCAAACGGACTTCAGTTTCACACTGTCGAGTCCAGAAAAAAAAAAAAAAAAAAAACTCCCACTAGTACATCACATCGCGCCGATAAGAACGGTCGTCTCTTCGCATCACCTGCCCCAGCCTGCCCCGATACAGCAATGACCGAATCTAACATAGTAGTCGTTACGATTTGTCGTCGCTTCGAATGAAAGATATAAAGCAAAATATTCCTTAAAAATCGCGATCACCAAAAAAGTTACGGAGGACACAACAAGGCGCAACTTTCAACTGAATTTTATTGAAAACGTGTTCCGGTATATAGTCTCAACCATCGTCACAATGACAACAAACGACAAAAGTAAAGGGAAAACACCATCACAGAGCACAACTTGGAAACAACAGTATCTCGTTCTCGGGAAACGAATGAAAGATATAAAGCAAAGTATATAAAAAAAATTCGATCACCAAAAAAGTTACAGTTATGGAATGATACAGTTTTCTGAAGCCAAGATTCTACTCGCGAGATAAGGAAAATTCACTGAAGATTGTCTCAAAACTCAGAAAACGAAAGAAATTGAATTTTCGCTGTTTTATTACTTAAAAGCGCCGCAATCTAATGCAAACGGCAGAGGTATCGACAATCAGCTGATCGCCGAGATCATGTACTGCCACTATTCAACGCGCTGATCAGATTGAAGGATACGCGCTGCAAGTGTAAATAAACAAGGTGGTAAATAACAATACGTTACAGCTATGCGAAAATAAGTAAGTATACATACGAATAAGCTCGTTGACAGAAGAACCAACGGGAATACAGACGTGAGCCCCACAGCTCCGTACGTTTCTCGGTTAGGGCTAACACGCCCTGAAAGTGGAGAGCCAACTTGAAAACAGGGGTCGATAAACACTTCACACGACAATATTTTGCATCCTTGTCACAATCGAAAGTCATTTTGTCCAGACTTTCACGCTGATGTAGCCTAAAACACTTTGCACAACCAATTTCGTCCACCGCGTCGACCGTGACAAACCAGCCGCCATGTTTTTAATCCAGGATTAAGAAACAACCAGAAGCAAAGCGCCCAATGTTGGGCGCTTAAGTTAAGCGTAGTTTAGTGCTAGGTTTAGCGATAAGCGAGTTTGGTGCAACCGAACGAAACCGAAACTAAGCTTAAGTTCCTGGATAAGCTCCGCTTTGCGCTAAGCGACGTTGGTGCAACCGGCCCTTAATGTCACAACTCAGACTGTTTTTTTTTTTTGTCTAATCATATGTTTCGGCATCGTCATTCGCTGAGCTGGCTCCGTAAGTTGCGCTGATTAGCACTCCGATTGTTCCGCGTGAACGGGAAAGTAGACGCACGGGCTTTTTTTAGAGTTTCCCCCATATGGTAGCGTTACTAGCGCAGAGAAACTTCTGGGGTGGCCTGGGAACCAACGCCGCACGGCGGCTTGCGGCCTCTCCGCAATACACATCTGCGTTTGCCTGTTTGCGTTACGTCCGAGATCATAGTCCACACACCCAGGCGCGATCAGCCAGAGTCAACACGGTGGGAGAAAGAAAAGGAGGAAAGGAGGCCATGAAAGGAGGCTGCCAGCGTACCCGCGCATTGAGAAACGGTAGAAGGGCGGAATAGCAAAGAACCGACGCAATTTGTTTATTTTCGTTTTTATTTTTTATTATTATTATTTTTTTTTTTTTATTTACGAAAGAAACATTACAGGAAGGAGCGTGTCCGTATTTCTGGATTTTACCGCTGAGGCATTCTTCTGCACTTCCTGACAATCCCCCTGCGCGCGCCTTTTTCCCTGATCTTCTTTCCCCTTTACAGCAGCAACGTTATTTCGGGATTTGACAGGCGTTTTTAGAATAGGGATCTCTAAACTTGTGACTAAGGGCCGGATTAGGTATTTGTCGCGGTCTCAAGGGCAGGAAAAACAGGAACTATTGAAAAACGAAAGAAATCACACAGATTAACCCAGATAAGCATTAAAACACAAAAATGAATGTTAGAGTAAGTGTTGTAAAACCCCAAGGTGTATAATACGTATATTTTCATTTTAAAAGTAAAATTTATTTAGTTATGACATAACACAACAATCGTGACAAAGAAAACTCATTAGGTCTAAATCAAAGAGCACGTGAACTTTGGCGCATTCGCGGAGTGTAAAATACTAATGAAATGAGAAAACGAACGCTTACAATGTGCAATAGTTGTGACAAACAACACTAAGCACAATCTATGTACATGAGAATGCAAAGGAATTTTTTCAAGTTACACAGGCATGAAGCAGGTCACTATAAATGGTGGCTGGTGCTGGCAAGTGCAATAAAAAAATCAGGCGAGAGGACCCGCGTTAGGATGCTGTTTTTCTTGTTCTTTCTGGTATCTTTGTTTGCTCATTTGATGCGCGTCGCCGCGTAGTTTCTTTAGGCGCGCTTTTTGCGCCGGTCGCAGCGGGTCTGTTGGAAGCTGGTCGCAGGACGGGCTTCATTGGAAGGACCGCTACTAGCCGCAGGCCGGTTGGAAGATTTCCGCGGACCCGCGGGCAGGGGCTGAGAGACACCTGTTCTAAAATAAAGGCGGCTATGGTAGATGTCCTGTTCCCGTCCACGTCCTCTCTGTTTTATACTTTCAAGTTTTGTATGGTATAATGTACTTACCTTGACAAATAAAAAAAAAATAAAAAAAAACGTATTTGTCCCGACACCAGAGAACCTTATAACACATCGAACGTACAGTCAGCGGCGATATGAGCTGACCCAGTTTAGTGTCAACTGAAAGGGGTTAAAGGACGCAAGGGAGTTCCTCCGGCATGATAAGCTTTCATATTGACGGACACATTGCGATAGTCAGAAAATGTGGCCAGCGTGGCTTGTTTGCCGTCTCTGTCTGAACGCTGCTGGGCCAGCTGAAGTATGTGTACAATCATTCCAATACAAGCAAGACGCTAGGAGAGTGATGAAGTCAAAATAACTGTTTTGACATGCTGTGGAACGTTTGCGATGTGACCCTTATGAATGACGTGATTTTGGGAAGCGTGGTCAGAAGTGTGTCACATAGGAGACTTGGTTCCTTTTTTATGAGTATTTACAGGTTAACTCAAAAAGTCGCCGTGATTTTCATTTACAGTAAAGGTCCGCAGCGCCGAAGCATGGTAGCACCAACAGTCCACAATAATAAAATAAAACACACAATAATATGATAGTAATACGATATACGCTATAGGTTGCCAAGAAAAAAAACAAAAAGTGCACGCAAAGAGCAAATTTTAAAAATCGGGATCATCTTTTGGGGACGATTGGTGTCACATAATTATGCATAGAATAGCTTCGGTCAGGCAACGTTCCAATCAGTATTTGCACCTTATTCCAAAACAATAATAATGTTGTTTTTAAATTTTATTGTACAGTCTGTACGGGATAATATTTACTTTATCTTCCTTAAATTGTCCACGTGACTTGAGTCGTAGTTATGCAATTTGAAGTACTGAGTTTTGTCAATCCCCCTCAGATAATAAAAATGCAAAAAAAAAAAAAAAATCCTCTGACGAACATTTTTTTTTTGTCTTAAAGGGGTGATGAAACAATTTTTGTACTTTACGCGAATACCGCTTAGAACCAATCCCTGACGTTTATGACCAATGAAGCACTCGTTCGTTTTTCTTCCAAAAAATAAACGAAGCAAAAAAAAACTTTCAGTTTTCTTTTTTTATTTTGGTGAAAAAGGAAGACCGGCGGAGGTGTAGCTTCTGTTCGAGGACTCTGATATAGCCAACTGATACCTGCATTTTCACGGGAAAACCAGTCACAATCTTCAGTGTGCATGACAACATTGATGCGATTAACCAGACCCTGGATGCATGAAGTAGCCGGACGGAAAAAAAGGTTTTAGAACGTCCTTCCCCAGCTGAATAGTTTTCACGAGTCCTTCAAAGAAAGTTGAGGACCGCAATTTAAGAGAAACAGCAGTCCCTGAGATCAAGAACGGTAGAATACTTTCGCCATCTCCGCGCCGACACAGCTGAATAATTAATTAATTTCAAGAAAAAGCCATTCGAAAACGACGCGCTGCTTGAGCTTTCCTGCAGCACATCTTTGCAACAAGTGTTCCTGTAACGTCCCCTTACCGATTTGTGAGGGCGAGCGCTTTCGTAATACCCCCATATGTGAGAGAATGCACTAGCACTCTTGCTGCTATTTTCAATGAATTTACACTGTGAAGCCACATTTTCTGATTAGTTCACATCAAATCAAAGTCACAAAACAGGTCGATGTTGAGACAGACTCGCGAATTGGATTTTCTTCCAGTAAACTTGACGTCAGCAGCCTTGTTTGATTGATGCAAAAATGCTTTTCACACAGTTCGCGTACTGTGAGTGCCAGTCAATATCAAGGACATATAACATAATTCGTGCAGCTGCAAATATAGTACCCCTTTCTGATCCTTGATTCGCGTGCCGTTTTATGTGTGCTTTCTCTTTATAAATATTGTGCTCAGTGGAGGTGCCTGAATATCCTTTGAGTCGGTTAGGAGGTCCGGAGCGGCTGACATATTGAGAACCACTGCTATATAACACCTCTAATTGGATACATTATGTATTCAGAGCATTTGTGGGACAGATAGAAAATGCCGAATGACAAAGTAGTGTGGTGCAGTGTGCAAAAATATTGGAATGGTTCAGTGGCTACCACACCTTCCTGGTTATGAGGAAACCAGGAGTTCTAATCCTCGCTAGAACGAAATGGCTTTTTGATTACTTGGGAATCTTTATTTTCATTTCATCAGCACGGTTCGGTTATGCGCCCTACAGAAAAAGCATTTTGTGCCAGCACTTCTGGTAAGCGGCTGCTAAGTAGCCGTTGCTAAACATCCTCGATTGAACAATTTATAGAGCTTAAAATAATATTTTATAAACAACTGTAGATTGCGATAGAAATACACGTCCAGTGGTGTCCCATTCTGGGAAAGTAGAAAAAGTTTTTCCACTTTGATAATTTTCTTCGTGACTATGCCGCCGAAGTACCTTGAAGCACAACATACTATGACGTGCTAAATGAAAATCTGGAGGCAGTTTATAACGATATCAGAACAGTGGAGTTTCTGGCATCTATAAGATTGGAATACAGCTATACACCAACTCATGTTTACAAACAAACCGGTGCGACCCTAGCGGAGGCGAGCGGCGCCGCGAATCCGTTATAGGGTGTGGGTAAGTTGCCCGCAGTCCCCCGTCAACAAACCATTGAGATGTGGGGTTGTCGGCGTTGGTGGGAGTTTCTGTGCTTTTTTCTGTGTTGGGGTTATTGATCCTGATGTCTGACTACTTCAGTGGCCTCGCCGAAATTAACACGGCTGGTGACAGACCGAAACTTGCGAAGTTCACGCACGGCGATCAATTCCGCGCGGACGCCGTAGTATAGAGCTTGATTCACGTGATGAAATCTGCTTGTTATTTTCCGTTGCGACGTCACTCTGGCAGCGATATAAGCGAGATTGACACCTTCGGTACTCAATTTCGAAACTGAAAATTGTACGCCAAATTAAACCGAGTGAATCAGGCATAACAAGTCGGCGATCGCCTTGTATCTGCTGTTACAAAGAACTAACTTATCCGAGACGATTTCGAAGCGTATACGTTTTCAATAGTGCATAATATCTTCGTATCGCAATTACTCCGTCGATGGCGCATAACATTGATGTGGTCCACTGGACGCTGTCGTATGCACGAGCATAAGACCGTTTGAACGTGCAGACCGATTGTTTGAACGTGAACACGCGTTGAACGTAATCCTAGTGGTTCGAATATTGCCCGGCGGTTGTCCCGAGTTCATGTTGAGATAGCACTAAAAAATCTTACGACAAAATGTATTCACGGATCCTAAGCGCTTCGCGCATTCGACCGTGCTCCGACAGAGTTCCCTTCGACGGCCCATGATTACGTTCTCGAACGGATCAGGCAGGTAAGACTGGTTCGAACTGATCTTCACATTTTTTCCAGCCTTTTCGGTGCTGCCCCAGTTTACAAAACTGTCCAGTGTTATAACCAGGAGGCAGGTTTCTGCTGGTTTCTGGCAAAACAACATAGCAATGCCCGGTCCGCAAGGCGACTTTTGCCGACCCCACACACCGGAAGTGCGGCCCAAGCGCCACCACCGCGGCGTGACATAACGACCTTGAGTTGGTGTATGCTCGTTTTCACCTCAAGAAAAGTGCAAGTTTTCCGCATTATCCATTCGCCGCGCAAAGTGGATCTTACAATATTTCGTTGTCGGAGGAAGGTACGATGCCTTTCGAGTTTAAAACGTGTATGTCTTGATGAGGTAACATTTAATGTATGTAGAATGCACCTACATATATTCTTATTCTTTACATAAAGGGCGAAATTAGTAATGCTCCCTGAGGGGCCTGCCTTTTTTTACTGCGGTTTTTGATGTGAAAACTAGTATAAAAATATCAGGGACTAGAGTTCTGTTCAACCCCATGCGTGGCACGAGAAAGATTTTCCTGTGTCCTCCTGTGTAGACGTTGAGCGGCTAGATGCAACGTTTCATCCATGACAGAAACCCCAGCTCTTGAGTTACTACCACATCTCAGAGCCCCCTACTCGTCCCGCAGTCGTGGCCGAGTGGTTAAGGCGATGGACTAGAAATCCTTTGGGGTCTCCCCGCACAGGTTCGAATTCTGTCGACTGTGCAAACATTTTTTGCTTTTGATGTGAGCACGGACGCCGGGCGGACGGACGGACAGACAAGGCAAGACCCTAATGAGCTTCGCCCCTAAAACGACGAACGTCGTGACGACGCACTTCTGGCGCCGCTTGATTGGCTCTACCGAATCGTAACGTCGGCTGTGGTAAGACCTAATGGGAAACAAAGCAAACCTTTGGATCGCTTATCAACCGCGCGAAAAATGCTGAGTGACTGAGGTGTGGACGCATGCGCAGGCTCTCATATACCTACACATATACAAGTTATTCAAGAAAGTAATTAAGCTAAGTTATTGAGTATTGAACTCAAAAGTCATTTGCGTACTGTAGAAATTACTCAAACGAAAAGTAATTAAGATAATTGCTAATTACCCATAAAAAGTAGCGAATTAGTTTTGCAGTTACTTTTATATCTTTTTTTATGGTAATAAGAAAGTACACAGGTTTTTATGCGTTAGCGAAATTGTGCAAGCCAGATATGAATCGGCGTGTTTTTTCACGGAATTGTTTAAACAGCTGGTTCTGCTTCTGCGTGCCTAATTATTTTTTTACGTTTTGTTTTGTTTTTTTGGTCAGTAATATGCCGCAAATGTGTCATTTCTACTTTGAGCGTGATTTATTACACAGTGTTTGCTTGTTTACAGTGTTGCGAAAAGTAAACTTAAAAAGTATTTGAAGTATAAATTAAATGAGAGTTTATGTAGTTCAAGAAAGGTAGTAAGTACACCGGCTGCCATCTAATTGAAGTAACGTACTATAAATACAATACATTTCAAGGTAAAGTACAAGTACTTTTAACACAATCCTTCATGATGCCCTTTCATTTCCTATACAGTGTTTTTTTTTTTTTAGCTGGTATGCATTGCTCCAGGGGTAACCGGAGGTGCATCAGTTTTTTTATGGAAATGGCAGGAAATATTGCATAAAGTCAATTCGCCACAGAGTAGTTGTTTTACTCTTGCTGACAAGCTATTTGACGCAATCAGCTTATAGAACACTTATTTGTGTCGGTCTTATAGCCGCCATTACTTCACTCAGAGAAATTACCAGATGACGTACATCAATGTACATTGAAGTCAGCAGTTTTACTTTCCTCGGAAAATACCAAAAAAAAAATACTTCAGTAAAGTACAAGGGCATGCTCAGAGAATGTACTTCAAGTAAAGTACAAGTTTTCTAAACAGTAGTACTTTAAGTACCATGTGCTTGGAGCACTTCCCAACACTACTTGTTTATTATTTTCTGTATAAAAACGTTGGAGGAATTACTAAGGTTTCTCGAACAATCTTCGAATCTTTGAAGATCTCCATATTCTGAGTTTCGGAAGGAAAAGCAAAGCAAAAAGGTCACATTTCCTTGGCCCTTTAGCACGTGTTTCTTCGAGTGCAACACAGACTACAGGAGCAGCAGATGAGCTTCAGAGCAGGTGCTGCATTTTGTTGCCTCCTTTGAGTGAGGATGCAGTGTGTACATCTCTTGTAGTGGGCGAGAGGTCCTACGTTAAGAAAAGCGGGGACCAGCCCTTCCTTCAAGTGGATGAAGTCTCCTTGAGCTTCAGGACGCAAAGAAACGCCTGTCTTCGGCTCTAATCCTACAGTTACTCGGCCTCTCTTGCGTCGTGTCTGTTCGCTCACCGCGCCTCGTAGCAGTGTTGTTCCAGTGGAGGGTTCATGAAAAATTTGGGGGGTTTCGGACTCCCTAAACCACTTCCCCCCCCCCCTCTTTCCTACGCCACATGCTTCCCCCTCTTTGTAAATATCAACTGATCTTGCAACATCTTATCTCTTTTGTGCAAGAATGTTTGTTGATAGGCAAAACAACCACTAAAATTGTGATGTGATCTGTAATTTGAGTAGGAGCTACTCGGAAAAACTAATTAAAGTAAACTTCTAATTACCAGAATAAAAATGTAATTGAAAGTTACTGAACTACTCACAAAAGTAGTTAAACTACAGTAACTTGAGTAGAGTAGTTGAAATACATGCAAGTTTGCATATACCGCTCAGCAGATCAAGAGAGCATGATCAGAAGGCCTTCCACAGCCCAGCAGACAAAGATGGCAGCGCGCAGAAGGCGATTTTTGCAAAGGTCCATCTTTAAACTCGCCAAACACAAAGTTGGAGCCGAAAGTTCGCGGAGCGCGCCGATTGGACGATTGGGACAAAAGCGCAAGGTCATCGTTGGGATAGTCAAATCGGCGCCCTCCGTGAACTTAGGTCCCAAATTTGTGTTTGGCAAGTTTAGATCCCCTGGTCTATAGCCTTCGAGTGCGAAGTTTAATTTAAATCGCATATCAGGCTGTAGACTCCTTTCGAAACACTGCATTCTGTTTGCAGCTGTGGAATCACTGTACAACAGCGTATTAAACGTGCAACGCCATGGCACACTTTATGCGTTGGGTTCGATTAGAAAGCAAGAACACACGTACAGAAAAAAGGTGATGAGCGCAAAGTGATGTTGCACTTTCGACGCTGTTTAATTAGCTCGTCGGCTCTTATTCGCCACGCTCCGACGTTTGTAATTGTGTGGAATGATATGCACGTTGCACGATGGCAGTTGTTCCGCTATTATGCAATGGTTCCGACCTTCAAATAATCGGCACGTGATATTCGAAAGGGGTCTATTATACGTAAACCATACGGTGGTCTCGGACACGCAGCAGCTCGTGCCCGTGCACCATCATCGGCATTGAGGATGACTCTCCTCCGTTGTGGAGCGCTCAGACGACCGACAGTGAGCGCGGAATCACTGTATGTATACATATATACTTTCAGTTCAGACGCGGGCGCACATACACCACAGCGGGAACACGTCAAACCACTCAGTCCGCGCGTTTAAGCAGCATACCAAGCCAACTAATATATAAGGCCCGAGCCTGACGTCCTCCCCGACCCGCCCCAAGCGGAAAACACGCAGCATCTCGACGAGAGACGCTGAAAAGCAGGAAGGCAGTCGCGTCCGTCTTAGCGTCACCAGGTGCTTGCATCGCGCTCGCTGTCAGACGCAGCGTGACGCGCTGGCAGCGATGCTAAAGCAAGCTACGACGCACCGCGTGGATCCGCCAGTGATGACGTTTGGGGTAGAAAGGTGTAGGTTCTGACCTATGGGTTGTGTTGGCTTCAGCCGGCCGGCAACCGACGCGCAAGGGCAGGCTATGTATCCTCGCTTCAGTGTGCACACAGCGAATTCCCGTGAGGGTCGTTGAACCTTTCGAGTATAGTTTGCTTATGTATGCGCCCTCTGCGTATTTGCCGCTCGTATGCGAAGCGCGAGCTAGTCTTTCTATCGTCAGCTAAAACTCGGTCGTATAGACCTTTGCAAAAGGAGCTCTCTGGCCGCCACCATTTTGCGATTCGAGCGACCCCTATCAGCCAGAAATGCCTGCCACCCGCCTGAGCTGTGGAAACCCGATCAGTACGACTCCCCATCTGCATTGTACATTCAAAGTTCGCCGGCTTTTCTTGAAAATTTTTAATTTATTTGCTCGTTCAAGATGCTTACCCTTTTCGTGTTATCTTCCACTTTGAGAACAAGGGAATACCAAGACTCGTAGCCTGGTCCGCCTTCGCAGGAAACAAACGAAGAGAGTGAACATCAAGCATCCCGCAACGCGACCGTTCGACGTTCCTCGAGGGTTGTTTCCATTGAGATGATCCTCGAAAAGCCTTCCCGGCTATCTTTCGGGTCTTTGCGAAAAATAGCTGATATAGGGTCGGGTCCGGGATATGGGGACGGAATAGACGCGTTCGTTTATTTGCTTTGGTGCTGTGCAAAGAAAAAAACAGCTATCTTCAAAACGTTCCCCAAAAACAAGTCGGATTCCGTCCGATCGTCGTGAAGTGAGTGTCGTAGACACTGCATATTGAATATGCTGCGTTATTTGAGATATTTCTCAAATGCTTTTGGTATAATGCGGTACCGTGGGGTACGTACAATATATGTTGTTCGAATGATGAAACCCTTGGAATTCCATGTTGTGAGCGAGGAATGCCCAAGTATTTCGGCTAAGATGTGTGTTCAAATATTTTCGACGTTTAAGATTGTTTTAAAAGGACACGGCTGAGTGTATGGTGTCGTAAAAAAATCAACTAAAAATAAAACAAACATTCTAGTGCATTTGTTCTGCCGCACGGACTCACCAAGAATAGCTTTCATTTGTTTGGTTTTGTTCCCAAAAATAGTACAATGCTGCCTTAAAAACTCCGAGAACTTCTTTTCGCCATAGAACACAATAAAAGAAAATTAATAAATGCGGCAATTTATCCGTTACCAGCGTGCGGAATCGCGCCTACGCAGGCTGCCACACCCCACTGATGAGAAAATCCACAGCCCAGTGCAGTCGGGCAACACTGACGCACACTTTCAACCAGGTACGTAGCCAGGGGGGCGGCCCATGGGGCCCGGCCCCCCCCCCCCCCCCCCCCCCCCCCCCCCCGAAACAAAATCCTGGCTACGTGCCTGCTTTCAAAACCAGGGACGCGCGCAGTAAATTGCTTCGTTCGAGACTACCGCTGAAAAGGTCTATACTCTATATGCTTGCGCAGTGCATGTCTGCTTCTTGCGAGTGGGATGGCGGAGACGTTAAAGCGCGGAGCTCAGATTGGATCTGATTGGAAGGATAGTGGGTGGACATCGATGCTATAGCTGCCTCGACGTCTACCAACTACTCTTCCAATATCAGTCAATCAGAGCTCCGTGTTCTAATGTCACGGCAACTCGCTGGGCAAGAAGCAGACCGAACTTGCGCTCCGCATATCTTAGGTCAGGGGTTTCAAACACGCGGCCCGCGACTCGCTGGGACGCGGATCACAGGCTACCGGTTAAGAGTCGATCCCAGTTCCCATGTCTCGAGCGCTAGAAATGGCATGCGCCATAGTGATCTCCTATCATCGACTCCTTTTTACTCGAGACGTAGCTCTGCTTATGCAATCTTGTGCACATCAAGGACGAGGGCAAAAGACGAGAACAGGACACAACAAGGCGCAACATAGCTCTGCTCTTTTAACGTATTAACATGGTTTATACTTATCTGTGTTCATTTGCCCTTTGTCTCGCTTAATATTTTCTTTCCCAGCTTTTCTGTAATGTCCAACCGTTCCGCTACTAGGCTGCAAGCGCGAGCTATTCGTCAAAGGATGCATTTCGGCTGCGCGAACTTTCGATCAGCCGGAGCAACGGCCAAAAATAAAGCTACGAGCTCGGGATTCTCGCCATCGAGGAAATATCATCATTAAAAGACAAATATTTGGTCAGAGGGTTGTAATAAAAATCTTCATTAAAACAACAACTGTAATATTAACTGATTGTTTTCAGAGACATGTTGAGTTTGGTTAATTTCTGAGTTAATGGAGCAACGGGAACGACAGTGAACTTGTTCTCTTGTCCTATTAAAAATGCCTGCACGTTGGCGGGGCGGTGCGATTTAAATTTTTATCACATCAGGTCAGGGCCCAAAGTAGTCATAAAACAAAGGAAATCGAAAGACGTCACTGGCGAAACTGTGATTTTACAAAAAGCATAGAGAGCAAGGTCTCTCCTCTCAAAAATGTTCTAACCCCCCCTCCCTTCCTCCCCCCCCCCCCCCCCCCCCCGTCTAACGCTGACCCGCGACCTTTCCGGTGTGGGCTGTCTGGGCCCCATACTTGAATGAGTTTGAAACCACTGCCTTAGCTAAACGCGCGGCCACATACGTCGCTGTGGGAAACAGCTCGTATGCCTGCGAGGCGAGTGGTGCTTACCGGTGATGGTGTTCTCGTACTTCGCCTGGTTACTCGGATTTCTCGCTCACATCTTCTGCACAATTTTGTTGCACTCAGAAACGCAGCGTGGCTGAATAATTATGTTTGCGCTTCTAGCTTTGTGATCGGTTATTTATCGATCTTATAGACTAATGCAGCAATCTCATTGGCTGACGAGTGATAATAAGATGCTCTCGGGACAAGCCTCGGCCCCCTGCGTTTCTAAAACTGTGAGTAATTGCATAAAAAGCCAGTCATGTTTGGGTTTTTCTAACAACATTTCATTTCGTTTTTTTTTTTTTTATTTTATTTTTCTCTGTAAGGCGAACGCGTTTCTCGATACGCCCTCTTTTAAATTGAACTAGGCTTAAAATTTGCAAGGGACGGAAAATCCACCATTGCTCGAAGTATACGTCGAACCATTTCTACTCTGTGCCTAATTCACAAGTTCTATTATAGCAATGGTTTTTCAAGCGTTACTTTCCTTAAACCATCTAATAGGTCATCTCATTGTGCCACTAACAGTAAAAGGTTTTAACACATAACTGGGTCAACCAACGCGTTCATTAACTCAGTCGTTCCACGTGGCATCCGCGTATGAAACGACCTTCCCGGATACATAGTGACTATTAGCGAGAGTGCACTGTTCCGTAAACAACGTGAACAACAAACAGCGTTTGTCAGCAGCATGGAAGGACAGCAGGCGGTCCTTTCATAGCTTCCACTAAAAGGGCCAAGCCTTTGGAAGCTCGCGTACTCCAGCACACCGCCCCATATTCGAAACGCTCTCAATAATAATCGGGGGCAAACCGTTCTGAGTGCAAGGCTCGCCTGCTGAAACCCCAGCATTTTGCGTTCAGCTGGCAAGACTTGTTTCAGAGCGCCATATCCGCCCCATAGTGGTGACCGCTCAAGGTCGCTGGAGTCGCGAATATATTTACCTTCCTTCATATTTCATATGATTGCTGAAAAATGTATAGATAAATAAAACCATAGTCGTAAAAAGTGAACAAACACACACACACACGCACGCACGCACGCACACACACAAACACAGCGACGTAAACGCGCACACAGTCGAAGCCCATCGAAAGAATTAGAAAACTAGATTGGAAGCGTTAGAGCTACGCTTCACTCAGACGACTTTGAAAAGACAACACATAAAACCGTTTCACTAAGACAACCTTGACAAATGACACTTAGCGCACTGTGCTATCAAGGCACGTAGTCTTGGGTCGGCTGACTCAAAAACCAAGGCTCCAGCTATTACGCGAGCGAGGACGGCAGAGTTCGACCGCCCCTGACATCGCGGAGTCACCTCCCCCCCTACCACTCCTGCCGAACACTGCAGAAAAAGAGCATCCACACGTCTATTAACAGCGGCGCCGGACCCGACAGCGCATTGATCCATCGTGTAACACCTTGTTTTCAAGGGCTCGTCGGCACGTAAGCATACCGCTCCGACGGGCGCTATGTGCGGGCGACATTACTGGAGGTTCATCCAACCGACGCAACAGGGCGGCGGAGCCGAGGTCGATCTGCAGGGGCGGCCAAGGACGCGATCCGAGTTGGCGGGCGCACGCCCTCGCCGAAACGTCGAGCGCGAGAACGAGCGCCGCGCCCTGCGGCGAGTTCGCGAGAAGATCACAAATCCTGGCGCGCCGCCAGCGAGGGCAACGGTAGCCCCAAAGGGTCGCCATCAGTCTTGAGCCAGTTTCCCCTGTTTTCTTTTTCCTCTTCCTTTCCCTTCGGAGTGCCCACACACACACTCGAACATAAACTGCAGGCGCGGTATGCTCGGCTTCACCTTACGAATGACTGCACACTGGTAATACGTTATGCAGAAGACACTGTGCACACATTGTCCCAGACGTGTTTTTAAAGCGATAGATTTAAGAACTCGTGCCGGTGGCTTGCCGGAAAAGAGGGCGAGTCTGAAAGCCGGCGTGCCAGAAAAGCCGGTGTCGTCCCGGAAAATGCCATCAAAATCCTGATTGTTCGATAGCGTCATGGCGTTACAACCACGTGACCTAGAGCGGGAATTAAAAACAACCGACAACGCGAGTTGTTTGAAATTTCATTTGACGTCACGCGTGAAATAAAAGCGATTAAAACGCGTCCAGTACCGCGAATTAAAGGTCGCAGCACGTCTCAAATGATTTCACTTTACACAGTAATTCATTCGCTTTACAGGAAATACTTTAGCGAGACCGCTACCGACTAGGCCAAGCAGACAACGCCTGCACGGCGTGGAAACGAAGGGGGGAGGGGGGGGGGGGGGGGGGGGTTCATATGTGTAGCTATTGCTTTCCACTCAAAAAGGCGAGTTTTTTTGCTTGTATGTCCTGTTGTCACATTGGCCATACACAGACTTTCGTCAGACATGTTCAAACTACACGTCTGTACGCAGCCAACATGCTTTGAACATGCTTGTGGCATGTCCGCCGATACTTCTGTGCAGGCAAGGTGACCGCGGTTTAAGGGCCATCAGAGCCACTACAATACCGCTGTAAGTGTCAGGTGTCCTTCCGCAGTGGTAGAGCGATGTGCGGGGCGCAAAGTCACGTGACACCAATCGGCTTGCTGGGATGTGGCTCATCGCGTCCGCAGCGGTCCAACGTATACAATGAGACGGGGTAGAGACACACCGGCCGCACTCTCGGGCACCAAACACACCGCGTTTTTCTTTTTTTTTTCGTCAATGGGCCGCCGTGTGAGTAAAAGGAAACGTTTGAGACAATGAAGATTTCCGGAAGATGATAGGGGGGCCCCAATAGGAATGTACGCGCAAAGGCGGCGGTGGGGAATCAGGTATCGTTCTCGGAGTCATCGGAACAATCTACTAAAGGCTCTTCCCAATTATGCCATGAGATCATACGATCGGGTGCTACAGCGTGCGAAGCGTGAGGCCACGGGGGGGGGGGGGGGGGGGGTCTGATCGACTCGTAACGTTCATTGCGCTTCGTTTGACGGTGAACTGAGAAAACAAAAACGAGACGTGTGTGCTGTTGCGTTATAACAACAAACGGCGTAATAGCACCGCTAAACCGCGGGTTTATATAGACGAAGCGGTTGGGAAACAGGAATTACGGGTTTTGGTCGAGCGCCGAGTCTCAGGATTGTTTTTCGATAGCTACAAAAATATAATATCGTTCTTAAATGCGAGTCGTCGCTATACATCCAGCCCATTAGGCGCGGCTTCTTATCTCTGCCAACTACTCTTGGTCTCAGGCAGGATTTCGAGCTCATTAGAAGAACGCCTAAGTCGTGCCTGCGTGAGAGGCTGCTTGTTGCGTGAGAGGCTGCTGCGTGTGCGGTCGTACACAGAGGAATCTCGAGCAACATCTGCGGACAAACGTATACAAAAGCATAAATAAAATATTAACGCCGCGAGACATTCACCCAAGGTCTTGTCTTTCTAAACTAACAAACACCAGATTTTACAAGAACAAAAAAAAAAATGCTTGGGAAAATTTTTACGTTGAGGCATATATACTCCCACAGTTCCTGCGGCAAATAGTAGGATTCCATTGATGCAGAGTTTCTTGGAGAGCCGTAAAGTGAACCATTTCTTGGCATCAAACCAAGGATGTCTCACTAAGTATCTTCGTGTCACCCTCATCACAGAGCTATACCGCGCATTTTAACCAAAGTTGATTCGTGTGACAAAATATGGAGTAAGATACCTCAGCTGCCGAAAGGGAGAATGCCATAAGAAATGCTATTAACTTTAAAAGATTATCATAAAAAGGGCCTTGTTATTCTGAGCAGCTTTCAACAAATAAAATGTAAAATATCCTAAAGTCGCTATCAAGAAAGCAGCATTCCTATCGGAATAATCGCTTGCAGCGCTCAATGACAGTGACTCTATATATGTATGTAAAGCAACCTACGAAGCGACAAGCTGAGATTCTTTCAGCTGCAATTCTTGCCCTCAAACATGTCAATTTTTACAATATAGGCTGCTATGAATTTGTCAATATATGTGTTTACCAGTTTTTCAAGGCAGCGAGTGCTTTGTTCTGGCAGGCAGTCGACGTTAATGGGTGTCGAATATAGCGCTGAACCTCTAATCAGCCGCTAAAGAGATCTTCCCCTTCGCTAAAATTTGCCAGTCCATTTTTAAGCCGGGCTGTGCGACTGACCTTTACGCGCGGCCGGTGAACACCAAATGCTTACTTAGCCACGACTATTACCCGTAACGTCATCATCTAAGTAGATGACCAAGTAAGCTGTTAAACAGTGCGCTAGTCACGCCTGATGAATAATGGTATTGGTGTCTCACCAATACCATTATTCAGTGAATAATGGTATTGGTGTTTTACCTTGACGTCAGTAAGAACAACAAACTTATTTTCAGTCCGTTTTGAGTGCGGCATGCGTCGGTGGCTTCAAGGGTGTACACAAGTATGATAAGGTTCTCACCAGACCTAATAAATGCAGAGTCAAATTAAAAGGGAACACTATTAACTTTCTTATAAAGGGTGTCCTAAGCGGACCTTCTTATCTAAAACGAGCCGGAAAAGTTTGCGTCTGCACGTAGTCAGTTTAAACTTACACCGAATGAGCATCGAGCACATCAGTCTTACTGTGTGCAATCTCAAAGCGTGGTTCTTTTTTTTTTTTCTTGCAAAAAACGTGAGAAAACAATTTGCCGAAGTCCACATTAGGCCCGTTCGCAGACGACCGAGTTACCAACGCTATTAACTTGTGGCCCCATCTTCCAATAGATGCAGAGAGCAGACGACGCTCTGGGTTGTCTGCACGCCACGCCTGTAGGGACGTGGCGCGACAAGTTAATGGCGTCATTAACTCGGTTTCTGGGAACTAGGCTAAGATGGACTTTGGCACGGTTTCTGCTCTCATTTTTAAGAAGAGGATTGCGCTCTTGAAATATGACACTGTAAGACTCTCCTACGCCTTGCACATTCGGTGAGTTAACTTTCTGTGTGCAGGTGCCAATTTTTTCGGCTGGTTTTACAGTGGAATGTCCGCTTGGGAGACCCGATATTTTGGGATTACGGCTGTTTTTAGCGCTTCCCCGAATTACGGGGTATACATTTTTTTTCCGGCGCTGTGTACAGCTTTGCAGATGATAGACCTCGAACTTATGTTTGTGGGACTTAGGGCGAAAGCTAATACTTATTCGCACTGAAGAGAGGCAAGTGTCACTGGTGATCAACTGCCTCTAGTGACAGCGGTAATATCGATTTCGTGCCTCCAGGTGCTAAATTGTGCGGCCGTGCATGATATCGCACCAGACAAGCAGCTGAAGCCGTAAGCTGAAACGGAATAAAAGAAAGCACGGCCTTCGTGGACATGACGAAAGGTTGCGCAGCTTGTAGTTAAGCAACTATACTGATCGGTAAAGCTCGGATTTTGTGGGGATTTCAGCAATATTTGGAAATAAAATTTTGGATATCATTGTATTTTGTCTGATATCGGTAATGTTTTGTGATGCTCATATTTTGGGTAGACCTAACCTTTAGTACTTGGGTTCAAACAAAACTGACTAAGAATTATAATTTCGTAATAATGAAAGTAGGTCTAGCAAATATCCTACTCGAAATTACCAGTAGCCGTTTGTGAAAAGTCAAAATAAGGAGGCGATTTTTTTTCCCGATGTAGGACACATAAAACTTGTGCTTTAGCACTCTATGAAGAAACACTCTTACTACCACATAAAACGTTAGAGAGACTAAGGCAAACCAGAAATCATTCCTGAAATGAATTTGTAGTGGTCTGTGACGACAAAATAATAAATGGTTTTCCCGGTGGTACCTGATATATTAACACAAAACCTTCCAGCAAGTAAAATATAAAAGATGTGTATATAAAAATTTCGAAAACATTAAAACTAAAGCTTGCAAATTTTAGTTTTAATGTTTAAAAACGAGCGTCCATGAACACTGGTTTTTAAACTTTTTTTTAAGATACCAATTTATAGTTTGCACGTTCGAGGTTTAATTCAACATTTATAATATAGGGTGGTTCAAGTCACCAGGCTGGATCTAAAATGACCCGTAAAAATCGACGCCTACACGTACCCATCTAAACATTTCGTCAAAAGTGTATTTCACAGCTCGGTTTCTTTTGCAAAATTACAAAGCGTAGTTCTTTTTTAGTAAAAAAATAGGGCCAAGAAACTTGCCAGGATCTACGGTGGGCGGCGACTCAAAACTGTTCGTGATTAATTCATTAATAATTCATCGGTCAATTCATCGGTTCCTCGGAAGCAGGTTAATTAATCAATTTCCCAGCCCTTGTAAAAATCATTGAATAAACTTGCGGCTTGCCTTCATTTTGTAGATTCTACCCGAACAGAAAATGTTGCGTGAAAACGAAAAGAGCAGAAAAACTTAATCCTCTCTATTGAAAATTTTTCCCTTACAAAAATTATTAATGAGTTTCAGTTGAGTTTCAAACGTATTCTATAAAAATACATTAAAAACACAATTTAAACTTATTGATAATTTTTGTAAGGGTTTCCTTTTGCCGCCATGATTTGATATAAATGCGTACGTTGGAATATATTTAAATAGCCTAAATATACTTTTAAACGCCATACTGTCATTTTGTTGACATTTGGCAAAGTTCACAAATCTCCGTCGTGTGCGTTATTTGAATTCCCTTTAAAAAATTTGGCATCTGTGACGGCACCTCAATTCGTTTTTTCTTGTAAATTCAATATCATAACTATTCCTTGAATATCGTATTTAAAATCGAAGATCTGGAAAACTTGCTAAAATTTTGGATCCATTTTGTGTAAAAATTAATTTTTGTTTCATATGCGCTTCTTATGCTGCCAGACACTATAATATTACGCAAACAACTGCCAAGACGAATGTAATTTTTTGTTTTCCTGACCACTAATAAAACTGGTGTGTTTTCCGACTTCCCGAGTGCCCATCTCTGAGTCTGCCGTCGCTTAGGCTCCTTGCTACTGAGTAGTGTGCCCTGAATCTTGCATGTCGGGAGATGTGAATACTACAAATAAATGACAGTTTCAATATAATGAAATATGTTGTACTGATTTATATTAGGATAACCTATATTGGTCTACAATCTCGGACCATTCGCAAAGATTCAATTTTATAAACACAATCATAAAAAGAAGCATAATATTTTGTGTTTATATTCCTCTAAAAAGCACCTAAATAACTAGCGACCCGCTAGCTATAGCCTTTTCCCTAAGGGCGCAGTCACCTCGAATATCGTCACTTCTGGTATGCTGTAAAACATCATTTAGATCTCCCCACGCCGCTGCAAGGTGTTTACGAAAAATGCGTGATTGTCACACATTCCTGTGTTGACTGACCTATGTTTTCCGAATATTCCTGGTTGAAATGTTTTATTATATTTTCGTCCCGCATACCAGATACGGAGCCCACGTGACTGAGAACGACAGGAAACAGCTAGAAAACGTCTATATCAACCCCATTATATATATATATGGGTGGTTTCATCTCAAATCGTGCAGGCAAAAAGGGTCGAATTTTTCATTTTGATGAAAAAAATATATGTTATGGCGCCGTTTCTAAAACCGCAGTCATCACAAACCGCAAGTTCGTCGGATTTTTTGTTCTCGACTTATGAATTTTTAAAGAGGCCGCGGCGAAAAGCAGTGTTTTTCACACTCGCCGTGGGTCGGATGTTTCGCTTGGTCTCCCGCCATGGATTTTCAGTCCACATTATATTATATTTTTTAAAGCACTCTGTGGACACATTTAAAAGGCTCCAATACCATAAAATAATTTTGGGCGTTTTGCTTTTTTTCTGTAAAAATGTCAAAAACGCCTCCTCGGTCAATTGTTGACGAAATTTGACAATTAATTACTGGCGATCTACTTGGGTTACACCGATATTTTTTATGTCCACGGAGAGCCCAAAACACGCTCTTTATATATATTATAAAATGACTCGGCTGTATAAAATATCCTTTGCGGTACGTTTACGTTAATATTATGCAAAAACCACAAAGTACCATTTTTGAAATCGATTTCTAAAAAAACCCATTTTTTATTTTTTTTTATTTTTTGTTCAAATGTAGATATGATAGTTGTCTACACGAAAATCAATCCTAGAAAGTGTATGTTGTGTTTGTATGTTTTATATTTAGGCCTCAATATCGAAAAAAAACGTCTTTGTTTTGCAAGACCTAAGTCAGACATTGCGACCCATGCGTCTCTAAATTGTGAAAAAGTTTTTTTGAATTTTCTTCTGCATTTTGTAATCAATTATAAACGAATTTTGTATTGAATATTTATGTATGTTTTGATAAGAGCGGGAACCATGAGATACATATCTAACCAAATCAGCAGGCCTAGTAGACTTTCAATAACCAAAAGGCACAGACGTTGTATTGCTTCGAATTATAAACCTTTCACAGTAAACTAGCACGACTAGCTATTAGCTGTCATATTACTAAAACAAAGAAAGTCACCACATCCGTCGATATGTTATATACAATTCTTTCCGAAACCAAACACTGGGGGTTTGTTCACCGCACATCGCACAGGTCACCAGGGAATGTCCTTTCACTACCGTAATACACAAAAGTGGTGACACAGAAACGGTCCGAAACACACAGAGAGTGTGTCATGGAGAGGGGTAGGAAATAAAAATAAATAAATAGGAATTAAATTGCCCAACTGCGATCTTAACGAAAATTGCGTTAAAAAAAATAAAGTATTTAGGTTCGAGTGGTGGCAAGGCGATAGATCCACGCCTGGTGGAGAGTCAGACGAAGAAGTCGACGGCACGTAAAGGTAAAAAAAAAAAAAAAAAATCAATCGTTTAATAAAGACGGGAAAACTCAGCCGCACATGGCAAGAACATAAACCAACTCCTCCGGGCATTCCCTAAATGGGACGCAACCAAATGCGTGCGGACACGCTCTCTACATCACCGCCTAGGCCGCTACACCATGACAAAATAAACCCAACAACTGAACAGTGCTAACCAACAGTTAGTAAGAAAACATTGAAAAAAAAAAAAAAAAAAACGTTCAAAAACGCACTCGAGAAACTAAGTTCAGCGGGGCGAAGAAACACACACGAGTCGGTCCCACGACACTGAAGTCTGGCAGGATGACGGCGTCCAGATGATTCTCGAATCTGTTTTTCCCTCTATTACGCACATCCATGACGGCTGTGAGGAACAGTGGCTGTGCGAAAGAAAGTGAAGAATAGATTCGAGCAGGCGATGCGCGAGAAGGTAACCGAGACTATGCCTGAAGCTTCATATCGGGAGAGGAGCTTTCGAGGTAGTTTCTGCAGTTACTCAAACTTTCTCTTTCCCCTTCCCTTTTTCAAAAGAACACGTCAGCCGGCGCTGACTTTTCATCTTGGGAGAAGCCCACTCTTCACAAACGGTTATAGTTGACAAGGAGGCTGACTTCGACCCAACTAGTCTCCGGGCAAAATACAAACACAAGTATATTTACCAACACGCTCGTTTTGATGTCAGTCTCCGGGCTTTGCTGTTTCCAAAGAGATAGCCCTTTATAAAGACAGAATGAGCGGGTTGGTGGGGATAATTAAACTTAAACAGCCCCTTCTCGTTTTCTTCCTCAAGTTTAATAGATAACCCTTCGGTGCTATCGGATCTCCCCGGAGAGAGAGAGAGAGAGAGAGAGCACGGCCGTTTCAAGGTAAGGATAGGGCGCTCGAAGCTGGGGCAAACAGGCGGTATCGTTTCACGCATGCACGGATGGCTGGTTTCAAATTTCCCCACATCCCTAACGAAACCGGCCCATCTTCGTGTGTGCGTCTGTGGGATTCCTGTCCCGCGCCGCCGGTTTTAGCGCGCACGCGGCGTTGTTTTGGCTGGCATAACCGTTGTTGACCGTCGATATTGTAAGGCCGTGGTGTCCTCATCCTTTCAGGCAACGATTCCTTTGCTTTCCCTTGTGCAATACTCTGACTGACTCCTCCTGGGTGGCTGTCACTGTTCGCCGCGTCAACGACACAATCGTACCATTTCACTCCTCGTGACACAGGGCGCGCTGCTCGCTTTACTGTCACGGGCCGTCCTCTCTAACACAACGAGCGCAAAAGGTCGTGGTCATCTGCTGGCTCCGAAAGGGCGGGACGTTCATGCAGGCCAATGAGGGCCCCGAATCAATACGACGTCTGCCGACTCGTACACGTTAAAAATTTACGACACCTGCTGGTCTGTTAAGTGTTGCTTTCTCTTTTTGAAACTCCTCCGATGTAGCTTTCCGCCTATAATAAAATTTAAATAATCAATAAATATAACAGGGTGGAAATAATGTATTTCATATTTATGTGGGAACGTTGAAGAAAATTAAAAAAAACTATTTCCAAGCTTGTGAAGACGCGCAATTCGTAAGTCCATTTCGTGCCGTAAAAACACGTTTTTGTACGATATTGATGCTTAAATATAAAACATACAAACAAAATATACACTTTCTAGACTTGATTTTCGCGTAGAAAACTATCACATCTACATTTTAACAAAAAATAAAAAAAAATAAAAATGGGTTTTTTGAGAAAATCAATTTCAAAAATGGTACTTTTTGGTTTTCACATAACATTAACGTAAACGTACCGGAAAGAATATTTTATACAGCCAAATCATTTTATAATACATATAAAGAACGTGTTTTGGGCTCTCCGTGGACATAAAAAGTATTGATGTAACCCAAGTAGATCGCCAGTAATTAATTGTCAAAGTTCATCAACAATTGACCGAGGGGGCGTTTTCGACATTTTTACAGAAAAAAAGCAAAACGCCTAAAATTATTTTATGGTATTGGAGCCTTTTTAATGTGTCCACAGAGTGCTTTAAAAAAGATAATATAATGTGGACTGAAAATCCACGGCGAGAGATCAAGCGAAACATCCGACCCACGACGGGTGTGAAAAACACTGCTTTTCGCCGCGGCCTCTTTAAAAATTCATAAGTCGCGAACAAAAAAATCCGACGAACTTGCGGTCTGCGGTGACTGCGTTTTTATAAACGGCGCCATAACATATATTTTTTTCATCGAAATTAAAAATTCGACCCCTTTTGCCTGCACGATTTGAGATGAAACCACCCATATATATATATATATTGTCACATATTAAATTTAAAAAAAAAACATTGCCGCTCATCGAAAACATTCATACAAATTTGATAGATGCTCGAGATACAAATCTTATAAATATTTATGGCAGTCCATATTTCTAAGGCATATGTCTTGGAAATATTGAACGAGACCTCCGACACTGCCGACGAAACTGACTCGCCTTAGCCACCCGTACCTTCTGGCGCACCTCAGGAATATTTGGGGGTGTTTCCTTTTTTTTTTTTTTACATAACCAATTTAGATGACTTTATTGGGATGTTTTTCTCGCTTGTCTATATATTTAAGGAACCTTACAGCTTGATTCGACTCGAGCTATATCGCGACTTAAATTTTCGCCCATGAAATGGAATTCCATTTAAAAAACTCAGGTCATGAATTTTGAACACGTTGAAAAAAAATTGTATTCTTATAATTTATGGAAGGTGTTAAGAATGACGTTTTTATTACGACTGTGAATATCTACTAAACCTTTTCTCTTTACCTTTCAATTCCAAGAGAAGGGAGGCTTGTGACATAGTTTTTCTACATAAGGTTGCAGAGAGTGACTCGGTTCAGCCCCTCCGTAAAGCTAATTTTTATATCAATGTTCGCGCTACAAGATCTTTTATATATTCTCTTTTTATATTCGTTCAAAATTTAAATAGTCACCCCTTTCTCAGATCCAGTCGCTTTACAACACCGACGTCGCCACTCGGCACATAAACATGTATGTCTATCGGCCTCGGAGTTCCGCCGCCTGTCGAGTAATTCGCTTCTTACTTATTATATATTTATTTATTAACAATACTGAAGGCCCTTCCGGGCTATTTCAGGAGTGTACAGCAATAAAACAACAGAAATAAAGAACCAAAGATCAAGAACAATCACCGCAATACAATCATTTGAGTACAATTTCGGTTGAACCACATTACCGAAAGTCACCACCACCAAGGAATACTAGTATGGCTCTGCATATAAATCAAAGAATACAGCTTCAAACTTATCGGCACAGCCAATTCCAACAAAGAGGTCGCCATCCAAACTATTCCACTCCTCAATTGTTCTTACAAGAAAAGAGTACTTAAAAACATCGAGATTTGGTAACTTCGGCTTGACTCTAAACTGATTTCCAGGAATAAAAGTTTACTAACTTTTATTTCTGTGTATTGTACTCTTTTAGTATTCTTTGTGTGGAAGTACACCTATGTCTAGAAATATAGACCATTGTGGTTGTTTTCGGGCACTTTTAGTTTAAATTAATATTATTATTATTATTATTATTACTATTACTATTATTACTACTATTACTGCAGGGTCCTGTCCGTGAAGCCTCCGTTGGCTTGGACAAACAAGTCTCTGTATCTTGCATATTAGCACCCGTTGAATAAAATTATTATTATTATTATTATTAATTGTCATTATTATATTATTAATATTATTATTATTATTATTATTATTATTACTTGTGCTGTTCGTCTTTTTTTGTGGTGGCGTTGTTTGCTGACAAGTAACTATAGTGAGTCTTTGTAACTCGTCGAGCTGACCTCGATAACATCACAGCTGGGCGGACGTGTTGGAGATGGAATGCAATAACATTTTCGATTGCAAGTCAATGAGAATCTCACGAAGCCAGTTACCTTGTCCCGATTATTTTCCGAACCGCTCATGGCTTTCTTTCGTAATAGCATACGCATATCTTGGCGTGGACGTAACGATTTACCTTTCGTGGCAATAGCACATCGGTCACGTAGCGTCGAAAACTATAGAACGCTAGGGTATTTAAAAATAACCTCCTTTCTTACACCTTCATCCTTATAAATAAAAAGAAAAACAATAAAAAGCTTGTATCTTACTTACGTTCGCTGTCATTTTAGATACGTGTATCATTGATTTGAAATCCCAGTCACGTCAGACTGATTACTAGACTGGAGGCTTTACGGAACCGCGGCAAGTTTGCTTCGTTTTATTTTTTACAATGATCACCGTATTGCTATGGCGCCTGGAACGCGTCTTCCTTACTGGTCTGTTTGCCGCGTTAAAAAAAAGCGGTCCCCCGATTTCCGCCTGATGACGTCATACAAGTGTCCTGCTGTCGCCGGTCGCGATCCTGGCGGTGTAACGGCAGCGGCGGTATATGTGGCAGACGCCTGTTCTGCTGCAGGTCGCTCTCCAGCTTGGCAGTCCACGGAAGCTTCTGCAGTCAGGAGTGGGGACGCCGTGACGACAGCGACACTCGCGTTGTTCGTGTATTTCCTTTTTTTTTTTTTTTTGCCGGAACTTCTACGAGCAACCGCCAGGATCGCGACATCCGACAGCGTGACACTCCGGCTTTTGTTGACGTCATTTGTTGCCGCCTTGGGACCACGTTTGATATACGGGCGGGATAGGACGCTAAACACATCATTTGGAGACGCGCTCCAGGCAACACCATACGAATGTGAAGACCACTCTTAACCTTCCTTCTCTCGTCACTCGCAGGAGCCTATCCTGGCCTATACCGCTTTCGTAAGATTTATCCTCGCAGGAATCATTTGCTTAGATCACGCTTTGATAAACCTGCTTCTCTTATTGCACCGCGTCTCGGCGAATGCCTTACAGTCGACAAACCTCACCCCAAAACAGTGATTTATTCCTACCTTTTCCTTTAAAAACCCGTGTCTTGACTGGAATCGCCAGTCTGCCTCGCTTGTCAGCCTTAGTGACGGTGTTCACTTACATGATGCAGTTCATACTATTATTTGTTGTATCCCGTTATCGCCCATACTATTTTGGGATTTTTTTTAAATTTTTTTTTTGCATTGTGTGTTAAACGTTCCCATGACTCTAATTACTGATACATCGATTATTATGTGCGTATGTTCATTTTATTCGTCCGCTTCGTTCAGTTCTGTTGTGTGCGTTGAGGGTATTCATATAAAATCAATAAACAGATACATATACAAAGTTAAATTTCTCTCGCATAAAATTTCACTTGCGGTACAGAACCCGATAGGGAGAGGGAATACCAAATAAAGCCTCTATTCGTTTAATTATCTCCAATGAAACGAGCTAATTATGAATTTTCCTAGTTCACAAAATTATTAAGAAACCTTGAGTAGGCCGCACTGTGTACCACATCAAACATTTACGAAATCGACAAAGATGTACGTTCTAACTTCTTAAAACATGCATGACATCGCCATACTCGTTGTGGTACAGCTTATCGCTAGAGATACAAACTAGCTTTTTTTTCTTAAGATTAATGGCTATATACAGACTGTAGAGGGAGAACGCAGTAAACATGAGTTTCAGAGGGATGGTAGAAGCGCCTCTTTCTACCGCGCCCGCTCCATGATGCGAGTAAAAAGTATTCCGTAAATTCAATTTGCACCACCCTTAATGTGGGAAATGTTTCCCCGTCAAGGGATCAATGTTTTTGCCAAGATTAAAAAGTTATTTCAATACTATTCAGAAAACACGACGTTAACAAGGTAGCTAACTTGACACAGATGTCGCATTGAAAGAATCGAATTTGAAGTTACTCTATTTGCAGTTGTTATGACCGTGCCACCTATATCCGTACACAAAGAGGTTACAAAGCATGTAATAAATAAAAAAGAGCTTCATAAATTTTTTTGAAAAAAATATAACCATATTTTTATTAAATTAGGTTGTAGTGCTAAAAACGTAATTAGCAAAATATAAAAAACAAATTTTAAAAACGCTCCAGAGGCTGTCTAAGTGCGCCAGGCAGTGTAAGACTGATTTTGCTGGTCGAAAAAAGTTGTGAGTCTCTCATTTTTGTTCCTTCAAATGTTTAAGTTTTGCTTGCTTTTTGGCTGGTTTAATAATTTTCCGCAGTTTCTAAAATCACCTGTAATTTCTAGGACAAGTTCGCAAAGTAATGCGTCCGATGTACGCGGCGCTCAAACATACGGACAGAATCCATATCCGTCCATTCAAGAGTGAATTTCAGCCCGAGGACACATCTCATTCACTCTACGTCGTATTCGTCAAGGGGACTTTTTTTTTCTAGCTCCTTTTCCATAACGAAACTCTATAGGGTTATGCCTGCTTTGTTCGTTTCCCGGGATGTCGAGGATTTTCGAAAGTCCTAAACTTGATCCAGCGTAAAATGAGGTACTTTTTAAATCGAGTTTTGATCAAGGAAGCAGGAAGCAGGAGACCGTATAATGCTTCAAAGGAACTTGGGAACAAGATTCGGCGAATGGAAGAAATTTGAGTGGGTCTCTAACGAGATGAAGCGGAAACGATGCAAACCTCAAAGAGGGCGATGCGACGATAGCAGGCGTAGAGCGGCATTCCTTTGTAGACCCAAGAAAAAAAAATATTTTTTTTTGCTGATTTATTGCAATTTTTTTTTTTTTGCGCCATATCATCCATGTTTGAACTCGCTGTTTTCTTTTTGTCTGTACAACCGGTCCAGAATAAAAAGAAAAGCACTTCGAAAAAACGCCTTAAAAGGCAATCAGAAAGTAAAAAAGAAATTTTAATCAGGTCAATACACGTGCAAAATAACATTTTATAAATCAAGAACCTTCAGGGCAACAAAAATAGAGCCTTTCGCTGACGCTGCCGTCCCGAACAATACAATGCATCTGAGGAGAAAGCTTATGAATCTTGGAACATGCCGCGAAAAAAATCGATTCCGTGCTGATAGTCCAAACAAAGTAAAGACAAGGGCAGAAAAAAAGGAAACTGCCAAACAACAGCGCTAGCTCCAGCGTTTTCTGCCGATCTTCTTTTATTTTGTTCATGTCGTTACCAACTAGCTCAACCATCAACGTGAGCAACATGAAAATTGCTGACCTTTTTCTGGCTATACGCGTCCGCGAGAAACGGGCAATCGGACCTACTTGGCGTAGTTAAAATATTTAGGACTGTAGCTACGGAAATAGGACTTAGAATAGAGGCTTCTGAGCAACCGCCTGAAAGATGTCAGAAACCCTGTTCAATAATTTCCATTCAAGTGAGGAATCATCATTATGTAATGTCGACTTTGTCAAACATTGAATCGGAGAGGCCAAGAAAATTTACGATTTATCAATTACTTCTTGATACTCAATGTGCTGTCTCCAAAGAAAGAGAGAAGAAAAAGATACAGGCATTGCTAGAGAAAAGGTAAATGCTTGCTATTAGGCGAGAGTAAATTTCATTAGAAAACATACCTGTACTTTAATTTCCGCGTGCAACAAACAAAGGTCGACGGATGCCTTATGACGTGCAAAGTGCTTTCAGGAACTAAAAACAACGTGAAAACAAACGAAGTATGAGCGGAAGTGCACAAGCACAGCTCTCTGATCATGTGGTGATGCTCTTACTTCGTCCGTTTGCGCGCTTTTTTTTAATGCATAGCTAATTTGCCCAAATTTTAAGTGCACTGCAGAGTGTTGCACATTCTTTGTAAGATGGCAAACCTTGGCGGGAAATTTCGGAGTCAATGCAAGCTCGATATTTACAACTTCATAGCGTGCTATTTGCATCGTCATGGTTTGACTAAGACTCTTTTTGCACTTCATTGGAGCTGTTGTGCACACGAATGCTTCCTACGCAATATATATTTAAAAAAAATACATTTGAGGGGTACTCATACAATCGATCATCAATTGTGTGCGCGTTCAGTGACTGCTGTTACAAAATGAAGAAATTTCGAGAATCCGAAACTCGGAAGGTATAGGAGGAGGTCGCTGAATATTGAGTCCAACAATTGGATTTTTCAATACTGGCCTCGTGAATGGGCACGCCGAGTTAGCTGGAGTCATGGCAACCGCGCTTCAGGGAGTCAGGCTTAACGTTGACGCCATAATTTTTAGGGCGTATTGAAAAAAAAAAAAAGTTTTGTAAAGGAGAGAGGGCTTTGTGTAGAGGGCGCAGGGGGTCACACCGACTCTACCAGTAGTTAAAGGTGTGACAATGAGAGTGTTTTGTGACAATAAATACTAGTGTAACTAATTTGTGCGCACAATAGACCGATCTCACCAGCCAGTTTGACTACGCAACCGCTGCCGCAATGCATCGAGGGAGCTTTAGTCTTTCTGCACGTGCGACAACCTCGCTGGAGCTCTGCGCGTGTGCAGCATGAGGTGGCACGAGCCGTCTTGTGCGCTGCTGCCTTCCTCCTGCGAACTAAAGTTATGGTGGCGTCACGCATGCGCCGAACGCTTGGTGAGATCGGTCTATTATTTAAACTACAGAATCTCCGATACATCCGGCTGATGTCAGTGAGACGTGACCGCTTTACGATTCTGGTATGTAGTCGAGGACGTACTGAGAGTGTCTTCGAAGGCTGGGAACTAACCGCGTGTCCCACAGCAGTGACAGCCCTCAAGGCTGGCGTTTGACTGCGATCATCGACAGTGCTACGACCACTTGCGACCAAAGCAGTTGCAACGAGAGCTGGACGTCGATTCAGACTTGAACGCTATTAGTAGCCACCCCTTAATAAATTAATTATTCGATTAATCACGTTCGTTTTCAAGCATCTTTTAAAATATCAAAAAATGTTTTTGTTTGTCTTAAAATTGCGATAACTGGCTCAATATACAATTTTGTTTAAGAATTAACCTCGAAATGTCGCATGGCCCCACATACAAGCAGAATGCTGCTATTGTGGGCCATCACTTTATTTTGTATGACTTGCTTTGAAATAAAAATTGAATTGAATGGAATTGAATGGAATGTAGTTAAGAAGTTCAAAGGCACTCACGCTCACAGATGCTGCAGACGCTCACACTTCAGCTGCATGAGGCAAAGGGGTTCGTTGACGTTCTTTGGAAAAAGCGACCTCATTTTCTTGTTTGCAATAGTCTGCTGCGCTAAACGGACGCTAGCACGGTGTTTAAGTGGCCGAGATGCATGTAACCTTCTGCACATGTCTGTACTAACAAACCTCGCCCTTACAGATTATTTATATTAAAAGTTTACCTAAATTTTGCCCTTCATACAGGTGTTCTCGTCCACGTCTGTGTGATGAAGGCGACTAATTTTGTACTTTCTTTTGGTTCGACAAACGTCTACCGATTAACCGGTTAAACATTAATTAAGATTAAAGCATCAATAGATTAATCAGTAGGTCATTCGGTCAATTGCCTAGCACTAGTTGCAACCCATCTTGATATAGATTCTAGAAGTTTTTGGTAAGTGCCTTGAATAAAAGTGTACCAGATTTGCAAGCACAGGTCGCTCAATTCCTGTAGATTACGAGGAGGTGGTTTGTGAGTCCTGATCTGTCGCTCTATTACATCCCCGATATGCTGAATTGGATTTATATCTGACGAGTTATGTAGTCAGGACAACAACTGGAATTCATCATCATGCTCTTCAATTTACTAAAGCACAGTTCTGGCATTGTGACATGGAGCGTTTTTTTATGTCAGAACTTTCAAGGATTTGAGGCATTAAAGAGGGGAGTGGTACAAGACAAAATTGGAATACAAACAATATACAAACACTAAAAGCCAAGCACTAAAAATGTAAAAACAAAACGTGTAAACATGTTCAGAAATTATAGAGCAAGGCAAACAAACAAACAGAGAAAAATATTAACATAAGCAAGCAGTCGCTGCACTTTTAAACTATTCAAATGACGGTATGTTTACCAATTGCGCGGGAAGGCGCTTTCACTCTGAAGATGTTCTGGGAATAAAGAAGTTATAATAGGCTGAGGTAATATGCAATGAGGAATTCCGACTTTAAATTGCTGATCTACGCGCGGCAAGATGAAAACAGGATTTAACATTAGTTTGTTTTTTTAGTGAAGTATTGGAATAATAAATTGTATAAAAAAAACACAAATGAGATATTTTTTGGCGTAATGAAAGAGCAGGACGTGATAAATTAGTTTTCATAGTTGAGGCATTAGATGTGCGATGATAGTAAATATAAAATGGGCACCGCCATTCTGTAGGGCTTCAATATCAGCTACGAGAGTTTAGAGACCCGGATCCCAGCTTGCTGCGGCACAGTCTAGTTTGGAACAGACAAGGACTGTGGGGCTAAGCTAAAGGTTATCTTTAGGTAACCAAACATGGAGTTAGCGTTGGCGATAATGTGGTCAGTATGCGTTTTTCATGACATGTTAGAAGTGATGCGCACCCCAAGGTACGTGTAGCTTGGTAAAGTTTCAACAGGAATTTTAAAAATTGAGTAATTGGAAGATGTAGTAATTTGACTGGAGATTTTCATCGCTTTGCATTTGTTAGTATTAAGGGATATTTGCCGGAAATCACACCAATCAGTCACAGCATGTAATTTCTCTTGAAGAAGGTTGATGTCAGTAGTATTAGTGACTTCTCGATAAATTACACAATCATCAGCGAAGAGGCTAATAGATGATGATACAAACAGTGATAAGTCATTTACGTAAATTAAAAGCAACATGGGCCCCAAGACAGACCCTTGCGGTACACCAGAAGTAACAGGATTCACAGAAGAATTTACATTGTTAGCTTGAACGAACTGAGAATGATTAGTTAAAAAACATGTGATCCAAGACAGCATTTCAGGATCGACATTAAGTTGACCGAGTTTAAAGAGTCAGCTTTTATGAGGAACTTTGTCGAAAGCTTTGCAGAAATCTAAAAAAAAAACTGTTAATCTGGGATCCATGGTCAAGTATGGAAAGCACATCATTAATGAAGGTCAGTAGTTGAGTCTCAGAGAAAAGGGATTTACGAAAGCTATGTTGTGATGGGGAAAAGTACGAATTAGAGTTTAAGTAGTTAACCAAATGAGTGAATAAATATGTCCTTTAAAAGCTTACAAGGTTATCGATTAAGGAAATGGGGCGATAGTTAAGAGGACTCTGTTTATCACCATGTTTATAGAATGCAATCATCTTCCCTATTTTCCACTCTTCAGGCAATACACCAAATGCAAGAGATCACTCGAAAATCTTGAAAAGGTAAATTGTGATATAATTTTTATTATTCTTAATGAGTGTGGGGGTGACATTGTCAACTCCGAAATACGAAGATGTTTTTAAGTTATCGATCAACTTTACAATCCCGCCATAGTCAATTACAAGATGACAAGATGAAGGGTGGCAGCAATCATCATCTACACAAAATGCTTTTACAAAAATGCTATTTAAAATAGAGACACAACAGTTTTTTTTGGAATAACAACACCACTATTAGTGAACAAGATACCTTTTTTTTTCATCCATAACGCGGCGAAACTGTTTAGGACTGTTAAGTACCATGGAGGGCAAGGCCACATTAAAAAAAAAAAGTGAGTTTAGCGTCCTTGATGGCTAGTTTATAAGCTCCTTCAGCGACGTGTGAATTTCCCGACGTTCGTTACTTCAAGATAGCTTTGTAGAACAGAACGAATATTTATTTTTGCTGTTACGGCGCTTACGTGTTACATTAAACCATGGAGACAAGGAATTCGTTTTAATATACCTATATGAAACAAATAAGTTAATTAGGGGTACTAATTTATTTTTAAATATGCGCCAATAGCTTTTAACCGAACGTCCAGAAACATCACGAAGGAATTCGTCAAGGAAGCCAGCTAATTCGTTATTTATACCACCGAAATTTGCTTCACTATAGCCAAACAAATGTTTTGTCGATTTACTAGCATCAGACATTGGTGTGAATAACGAGAAATGTAGAATGGAGTGATCGCTAATACCCAGTAAGTACGATATGTGGTGTAGGAGCCAAGGTTAGAGTGAGAGGAGAGAATGAGATCTAGTAAAGTGGCCGAAGACACAGTGACTCGAGTAGGTTCAGCAACAAGTTGTGTTAATGAAAAATCCAAGCAAAACATTGAGGAAATTATGGTAAATTGCAGAATTGCAGGTAAAAATTAGGAATGCTCCCGACCAGTTGATCAGGGGCAAATTGAAATCGCCAAGTAAAAATAAAGGTGCAAAAGGAAGCCTCGATGTAATTGTGCATAATGCATCATGCAGGGCAGAACAAAAAGATGTGGACTCAATAGGCGGACGATGACAGGCGCACAAAATAAAATTTATATGGGCAAAGATTAAACGCACAAAAACCAGTTCAAGTTGGGTGTTGATGCTTACTTGGTAACATTCAGGATTTACATTCACTGCGATTAGGACCCCACCCCCACGCCTATCAGTTCGATCACAGCGATAAAAGCTATAACTGTGAATACAATAAAAAATTTCGTTATCGCGAATAACGAAATTTGTCTGTGTCTGTAAGAATAACAACTTCACCCGACGCCGCGTCAATGACGGAGGAGAAGTGATCGCGGTTGCGGACAATATTTCTTATGTTTCTAAACGAAGCTGTTTTTTTTTTTTTTAAGATTGAGAACGATATGATTTTTTAATCGCGACATTCTTTAACTTCAAAGTTGCAGATTTGTTGGCGCAGTGTCCGATTCGTTTGGGCTGCTCTCACAGATTTGGTGAGTCTCGTAATTGAAATTAAATAGTTTGCTCCCCAAATGTAGTGTGTCAACGGGCCCTGGGCTCCGGCGTACTGTGAAATCATTTTTCTGGCGAATTGTACATTCTTTGGGTAGTCTTCGCTAACCGACACGTTGGTGTCTTTTAGTTTGGAGCATGATCTCAGCTCAGTTTCTTTGTGTTTAAAAAAAAAGAAAATTTTACGATAATGGGTCGGTTTTTATTAGGATGAAACCTGCCGATTCGATGGACCCTTTCAATCGTATCAGAAATAATCTGTATGCCTAGATTATCACTGCATGCGTCGAGAACTAGTTTTTCGGATTCCGCCCACGATTCCCTAGCAGTGTCCTGAAGCCCCCAAGGAAACATAAGTTCGATCGTCAGGAACGACTTTCGGCATCGTCGGAGCGTCGTTTCAAAAGCGCTATCTCGGAAAGAGGGCATTTGACCTTCATTTTGATTTCAGTCGCCGCGTTTACTTTGGACTTATAATTTGCAAGATCAGTTTCAATAGTCCTCCCACGTGTTGTTAGGGCAGATAATGATTTTTTTGTGCGTTTTCGCTCGTCAGTAATTTATTTTAATTGTACCGCGACACCTGCTTGACCTTCGTGTAATTGGGTAACAAAAGTTCAATCCTAGCTGGAGCCTTAACCTGTCTACGGTCATGGGGCCAAGGTTACGTTCGACATCGTCACTTAGAGGCAATATCAAGTCTAAAAAACGCTTTAGGCATATTCGTGGGCACGCAGGACAACAAGACAAGCATTGTTACACCTAATTGAGCACGGTGCGTCATTTCTGCACACCTGCACAAAAAACAGAAGTGGGATGTTAGGCGTCATGTTGGTAGCCTGGATGCCGTGCCTACGACACGCGCTCCGCTGTCTTTGTAGAAATCGCGATTGATGTCGATGCTTCCGAAGCTACCGTCCATGGCCTTATCAGCAGTGGAGGGATTGGAAAAGTTCCACTGTCACAATGGTTTTTACAAAACGTGAAGCCGGAGAAGATCAGCGGAGGTATACTTTCATCGCCTCGACTGGTGCGCTGGTAGTTTCCGTGCGCGTAGATCTGATACCACCGTTGTACGTCAAGAGCAGGAGCTGCACAATGAACAGAAGGGGGAAGTTAGGCGTCATGCTGGTAGACTGGATGCCGTTGCGTTTGGGAAGACAAGCCACGAATGGACTTTACTGGTAATCAGTGATCTTGACAACACGAACTGCCCTGGGTCAAAGCCTCTTAAATCAAGAGCCTTTTCTACTACACGTTAACGAAGTTGACAAAATGATCCCTCTGTATCCTTGGCAGTCGTTATGTACCATCTTCATCAGAGGATGGTAGATGGCGTGAACGGTGCGTCAGCTAGACGCGCACATTCCCACAAATTAGAGGTGGTTGTATTGTTTTGGCTGATCAGCACATCATTATTTATAACACTGTCACAATTACCTCAAGCTGAGGGTGAACAAATCAGGCTTAAAATGTATGCAGATCAGAACTGTTCCAGGGTGATAGGTGACGCCAGTGTCTTCTCTCGTCAAAAGCTGTTCTAGTGCAGCCGATCACAGACATACGCAGGTGTCTGCCTTAACAACTAGTGTCCAGTCAACATCCCCTCCCCCAAACGAAGCCTGTTTCACTTCCTTCTTTATGCTTTTGTAACGTCGTCACACTATCACGGCGTCAACTCATCGATTGGTTCCAATCCCGACGCCGAGTAATCACCGAAGCACTGATTGAATCCGCGGCCCAGCCGAGCGCTGTGTTAGCACTCCTGTCCGACCTTTGCTGTTGCTCGGTCATGGATAGATGCGGTCCATATTCTAGTACGCGAGCCTTTCTCGTCAGTTGGCAAGACGGTGAAGAAGACAAGACAGAAGATAGTGGGTAGACCTCAAAGCAAGCTGCCTTGAGGTCTACCCACTATCTTTCAATCAAAGCCAATCTGAGGTCGGCGCTCTGACGTCACAGGAACTCCTTCAAAATAAGCAGACAAACTTGCGCTCCGCATATAATGATCGTCGCAAATTATTGCACAAAGCGACCGCTTCGTGCGACTCTTGAGACAATCGTGGCAGTGCAGTAGTGAAAATAGATGCTACCAATGTGCCATGTCTGTCCCAGATGTGTTGCGAGCTAGGTGCCACACGCGCGTACCTGGAACGATGAATAGCGATACTTAACGGCTCTTTGTCCAAGTGACCTTAGGCGACCTGGTTATGAGCGTGCTTAAAATGTCTTTAGTGTCGGAAGTGTGGCCTGCGTAACTAGTCCCGGTAATCCGAACGTAAAAGACCCCATGAAATCTCCTTACAACCTACTCACGACAGTATGTTATACTCTTAGAGCTGTGTGGCCAGAAATAAGCTGCAAAGAGGACGGAAATTCCATCGAGGTTTGTACCGCGTGCGGACTCGCCGACTCGACGGGAATACGCACGAAATTGGCGCCTTTGTTACGCGCCCATGCTTTTCTTGTAGAAATGGTACGTCTGGTCTCGCAATTACTTCCTATGGATTTTCATACGGCCGGTGCAAACCTGCGTGGCACGATACATGGCTCGTGTCAGGTGTTTGTGAATATATATCATTTTATTCATTCAGAATACTCCGTTGCCACTGAATGACTTGGTGAAGAGTTCAGCATCGTTTTTTCCGATAATTATTTACGAAACTACTCTGCCGTGAGCAGGCGACGGTTGCTGAAAGTGTCCTTAGACGAAAAAAACAAGTACCCCTGAAAACGTTTCTATTATATAGTGTTCGACAACTTTAGTGATTACAGGGCGTGGTTGATTTCAAGATTGGTGGGACGTGACGATCGTTCTTTACATGAACAAACATTTTTCCAAAGCTCGCACTATCTAGCGGCTGCTGCGCCGAATATCCGAATCCACCCATCACCAGGTATACTCTTATCACGTTTTAAACACGAGGGCTGTGTCTGCGTTCGCCGTGAACTCTGTTGCATCTCCTATGGAAAACGAGTGCTCTCTCAGCGCTCGGGGAGGACTCGAATTCAAACACACGACCCGTGTCCCTGACAACCGCTAATATAGGTTGATAGAGTTTTGAAGAAAGTCCATTAAATGCCGTATGTATGAGAGTATATCAAAGTGTAACGTGAATGACGCTTGTTATGTCCGGATCACGGCGTATTATACTGTTGAAGGCTGGCTGATGCGGGCGACAATTTGACACGTGCAGTTCTATGTACTTTTCCCAAATTATTAAAAACAAACAAGAAATATTGAACGCTACGTCCCGTTGGCCACATAATTGCATCCCATTGCCGCTGTTCTTGCGAAATCTACGAAAATTTTGTTTCGAGTCAATGGCAGTGATTGATCAAGGCGGATCGGGCTTGAGATTGCGGTATAGCTTTGAATTCCTGAGAGCTTCTAAAAGAGCGCGTGTATAAATCTCGGAACATTCGAAAGTAGATTTTGAAGAAAGATATACGGAGAGAGAACGAGAGAGAGAGAGAGAGTATATTCGTACAGTCGGGAGTTGGATCTCGCTGCGTCGGCGAAAGCGCGCGACCCCCAACGAAATGCAGATATCATCGTCTAAGAGGTTCGTCGGGGTCGCGACATTCCCACGCGTAAAAACGACATCCATCATCGTGTTACAAAAAAAAAATTGTATAAACATTATAAAATTATTTCGAGCGCTATTCCAGCGAAAACGGAAACTTGCACGGTGGAGAAAACACGACTGACTTTGACCGCCGCCATACTCAGTCTCACCTTTAACTTGGAAAAAGGGGAAGGCTACAGTCCAAGTGAGCCAATCAGCGACATCAAAAAAAAAAAACACGTGACAATACCCTATTTCACTTGTGGCGCGCAAATTTGTTACAGCGACGGCAGGGAGCAAGAGAGGACAGCCGCTTTTGTACGAATTTTTAGCGACGGGCTACCCTATTAGGGTGACAAAAGGGACGTCTAAAACACACAAAAGAAGGCCCTAGTAAAAGCGGTACCCCTCCTTCCCTTCTTCTTCAACTGTTTGGGTTATGCTCTCGCCGCTGTACCTTTGGTAAGAACCGTCACGTGATTCGTGTGCGCCGCTCTGATTGGCCCAAGAGGGCCGTAGCGTTTTCTTCTTTGCCGCGTTACGGTGACACAAAGTACATGGACCTTTTTCCCGGTAAAAAAAAAAATAAAGTCTTCACCATTCCAGACGAAGTATTTGTACGATCCGTTTAGAATTAGCGTTCGAGCGTGCATTTAATAACGCGGGGATCCTTTTGCTTACGGATAATTCTCCGAGAATAGTCGGCGGTTCCACTCCAGGAGATAGCGGCCCAATCGATAAGCGGAGAGACGGAGTGCGCCTTTGAACAAACACTGATCCGTTCTGTTCTTTTTTTTTTTTTTTCTGGAAATATTGGCGGGGTTAAACTCTCCGCGGCGGCGCGTAATTCTTTCAAACGTATACTCCCAGCAGTGGGGAATTACCGCGAGAAGCGCCGGCCGACAGCATTGATCCCATTTTGCGGGACTTCGAACGATAATATGATTGATGGTCTTATGCGGTGCGGCTTCTGTGCACAAAACAAACTTCCGATATAGGCTCCAACAATTTCGTTTTTTTTTTTTTTGTCTGTGTTACAATTGTTTAGCCTCTTCCATCAGTTATTTATTTTTCTGAATGTTGTTATATATAATTAATTCGTATTTTGCTCGTAGCAAACTAGCAACCAGGCGTTATACTTGATCTCGCAGGTCCGAGTCTTTTGGTTGCACACGAGTCCTCGCGCGTAGGGTGTATTCCCTGGCAGCCATAGCTGTGTGCGCTGCTCTTCGTGGCCGACAATAAGTTTCTTTATTCACAGCTCGCGCTAATGACCGCATCTATATAATGCAGTCTCTTGGGTGCAGGCCCAGACAGCGCGGGAAGTTCGTCAGCCCCAATGGACGTCTGGTGTTTCCACTCTATTGAAGAAACGTTTAGTCGGTGCACTAGGACTGACGTCCCGGGGACTTGAACAGCTATCATGCAGTAATAATTTTCCGACCGCGCGCCCGTACGATGCTCATCTATAGATCAAAATGAGCTGGCGTGGGGATTGAGCTCCGCGCTTCGGTGCGTGAACCCGCGAAAGCCTTCGTCTCCCGAAACATCTGCAGTCGTGTCTAAAACATGGGCGCGAGCGTGTGACGTTGGAAATTGCCTTTTATGCGCGATTTCACGTACAAACAGATCGTCCTGCTGGCATACGCACAAGCCGCCTCGGTGGCTCCGAGGCGAGAGCGCTGGCATACGGATCCCCATGTGGCGGGTTCGAATCCCGGCCGAGGTGGCCGCAATCCGACGGAGGCTTATTGCAGAGGAGGCGCCGTGTAACTGAGTTTTCGGTTGTACGTCAAAAGATCCCCAAGTGGTCCAAATTAATTCTTAGTCCTCCGCTGGGGCGTGCCAGATGCCCGTCGTTGGTTTGGCACGTAAAACCCCCGAATTTGACTTTTTGGCACACGCACACACGCCGGTGGCTTTGTCCGTACCGCAGATATTCTTGCAGATTGAGTATAAAACCACGGACTCGCTCCCGGGATTATTGCGGACGTGATTCGTGATAGGCTCTGTCGAATCTGGATGGGCTCAATATTCTCGTAAATGTCCACCTTTTTTACAATAGATAATTTCGAGACAAGTCGCATTATGACTGAAAGTGTCTTTTAATCTAGGAAATGTCATATGGAGCCTAGCTTATGCTTTTTGTCTTAAAAAGAAGAATAACACGTGGAAAAATTTTATCATTTCAGGGTGTTAAAATATCTTCAAATGAATCGGGAAAAAGGATGATTCTCAATAAATACTCCGCAAAAAAAAAAAGAAAAAAAGACGAGGAATTGTCTGCAAAATGAGGGAAGCGTATCGATGAAAACTAATTAAAAATGTATCGTCGATGTTGTGCACAGCGTAATCAAAAAGACGGACGTGTAAAACTTAGCTCCACTATACATATATATATATATATATATATATATATATATATATATATATATATATATATATATATATATATATATATATATATATATATATATAAGAAAATACCAGATTTTCTTGTAATCTGATAAATGGAGTGACACGAGTTGGGAAGAATGAATTTCGTTACCAAATTGATACCTTTATTCGACCCTTTTTTTTTCAAAATTTAATTAGGCAACGGCGGCGGTCATCTGTTCTCGGGCACGAAGCGTGTGCTTGGACCCGATTCCTCGCCGAACTCTGTCGCAGCACTCGTCTGCAATACATGCTCGGAGTAGACCTGCCCAAAACAATGGCGGACTCGGATAGACTGGCGTAGCAGCCACTGGATGGCGCGCACTTCAGAAAAAGGGTCTATTGAAAGCAGGGTCGGTTTCGCCTAATACTGTAGCAAGTTTGCTATTGTAACAAAACCCTCGCAAGAAGAAAAGAAACACTTGGTTGCGGAGCACGCCGCCGGGAGATGTCAACGCAATGCCTTTGCGCACGACAGAAGCGAGAAACTGAGAAACAAGGATGATCCACTTTTTATTACCATGAAATAAAACGCAAAAACGGTCGTGAGTAGAGTCTGTCTACATAACGCGTGTCGCAGACAGCGTTTTCCACGCTCCGTTTCAGCCTAAGATGGAGCGCGGCTGAAGCTCTAGAAACCCTCCCCGCCAATTCAGTGCAGTGAGTGCGTCACTTGACTGTACGCGCTCTTCCGCCCGCCGCTGCGGTTTTCCCAAAGGCCACGTGACGCTCAAACGGTACGGGATTAGCTTCGGAGGCCCGCACCTTCCTCTGCGGTCCATCGTAAGATGAAACGAAGTGTAGACGATACGTATCGACAGGTCTAAGCACTCCGCCAACGGGAGATAACCAATCGGCTTAGCCGCTTTGTGTGTAGCCAGACGGGTACATCACGCCAACAAGTCCAAGGAGACCGGGTCGCGGCGAGAAAACCAAAACAAAGAACAGAACGGGAAATGAAGAAAAAACGGCGTCCGCAAAAAGCTGGAAACCGCAATGACGAAAGAAGGGAGACCTCGAGGAAAACGAAGCACGCCTGGCAAGCGAGAATTCAATCCCAGCTGAGGCCCTCCTCATGACCGCTTTTCAAAGCGTAGTTTTTTATTAGTTTTTTTTTTTTTTTTTTTTAGGATACAATCGATTTAAGGAGGACCAAGCGTGCTTCACTCGCCGAGGTGGGCGGACCACCCTCGAGACAGGCGATTTAGTGAAACGGAACTGCACTATCTAATCACGCTCAAAGATGAAAGCGGTGGGACGGCACGGCATGCACGAAACGTCTATCAGACACGCTAAACGCGCCTCGTTTACCGCTCTGCGATACGCATCGAAACGCGGATGAATTCATGAATTGAAAACCTTCCGTTCGGCTTGACACAAAGCCATTTTTTTAAACAAAATGAATTGGGGGAGGATAATGTGTTACGTAAATATACATTTCGTCTCAAACTAGATCGCTCTCCTTTTTCTTTGTGCGTTATTATTCTCTTAACTTATACGAGGTTCAAGAAGGTTTCACGCTCATAAGCAATAACGCGATTTGCCGGATTAAGCGTAACCGGTGCTTCTATAGGGATCGCCCGACCGTCAGACGACGTTAAGAAAAAACAAGAAGACTCACGCATCTTTTTGTCACTACAAAGAGGTTGGCAAAAAAAAAAGAAGAACTTATGTCAGCAACAGAAAGCGTGTGGCGAAACGCGCACGCAACAACATTACATATAATGCTCCACTCAGCATCAGGTGCCCTGCTGCCGTTGCATTTTTTCTTCCGAGAGGTAGTACAAAGACTAACCTAAAGCCTCGCGTCAGAATTAGTGACGCATAAGGGACGCTCCAATGCGCCGTATTTCAGGAATGCGCCTATCGTATAGCAAAAAGGGTACACGAGCCACGCCATGAAACGGAAATACAAAAAAAAATAGATTCATAATTTTTTTTTGCGCACGAGCCAAACAGCACCGATAGGCATTGCCGATCTCCATGACACGTTATCTGAAACGAAGCGCGTTGCATTGAGCACCTTCTAGGGTGGCCACCACGCTGGCCTCAATCCGTTCATTATGCACCTACCGGCCCGTCAGCGTAAAGCATTCACTTTGATTACCTTACCTTCAATGCGCACCGGTTCCAATACGATGTAATTAATACGAATGCCACGGGTGTCTTCTCGCTTTAAATAAATTAATGGGACAACACCGTGACGGTGAGTGCCAAATCAGCTTTCATTGTTTTTAAAGATCTGTTTATTGTACGTTTCGGTTGAGCAGATAAGAGTCTCATCTAAGGAATGCAGGCCGCACCAGCGTCTCTTTGTGCAAATGATACTGAGCATCGAACCGTAGCCCGATGCCTTTGCTCGGCGCCACAGGGAAGGCTTGAGACGGCGCGCAAGCAGCGGGACCAAGTATGACTCATGAGAGTCTGCGTTAGGTTATCGTTGGCTCGTAGGAGGACGTCGTGACTTAATTCGCGCAGCAGACAATGGATAGCATAGCGGGTGCAATCAACCTTCGAAGTGTTTTTGTTTGTCTTGCGAGTGGCGTCAAATGCGCACGAAGCACGTGCCTCGTCCATGCATGCTCTAGGAAGCCAATAGCGGAATAACGGCGCAGCCCAAACGTGAATAATGAATGGCGGCTTTCCAAGCGAATGGCGGCGAAGCACTCGCTCGAGGCACGTGTTTTAACGCGAGCGTGAATTTTATCCTGTGGCTTTCGATAAACCTCCTTCCCTCTAGGCCACTTCAGCTACCACAAGGATACCACAAGGGCGGCTACAATCTAATAACTCAAGACACTACACCCACTTTCGAAAGAAGCATTATCCACGGAAACCTCTCGTTAAGGCATGCTCCTTACACACTCCACACCTGAATAACTTGTTATTCACTCCTTCCATAATGTTGTCCAACAAAAAACTAGAGTGCAAAAAACTAGCCATACAATAATTTTATGGTTTAGCTTCCTATTACAAAAGCACAAAAAAAAGGAAGAAGAAAAGTGCAATTTTTTGCCATAGAAACCCTAATCCCAAAGAAAGACGAAAACGAAAATTGTAAATATAACATAGAGTTGTCAGTCAGCGCTGTGTAAGTGGTTCTTTCTTTTGTGTGCATGAAAGCTTAGAGTGGTTGTTTGGAGGGTGCGCTGTTTCCATGTTAGTCATGAACAACCAACTCGCCCGAACCTCCGTTTTAACTTGTTATCGTTCTGATAATCCTGGGGGCGCCTGTGTGTCATGTCGGGTAGGGTGCCTACATGTCTGTCTGTCTCAGGGTGAAGACATCCATTGTTGCACTGAATGTGCCAGCGCGTGATGCTCTCGCGCACTGGGTGCGTGACTTGGGCGATAAAATGGCGTCTATGCATTAGCCAAAGCTGCGCGCTCGAGCTGAGTAACACCGTATTGCGCGCACTTCAAGGTGCATAAAAAAACGATTGGGCGTGAAAATGGCTGAGATGTCACCACTCAAGAAAAAGCGCGCGTGTGTATGAAGGCACTCTAATGTCGGGTGTGCTACGCACTCAGAATCACCCAAAGTTCTTATAACCAAGCACTACAAGTAATAACGCACGCATAAAACAAGTACGACACAATTCGTGCTCCTTGGATTTATCGGAATGATCGCGAGCCGAGTTTAATTTGTTATCTGTGGGAATGCACTGAGGGATATGCTGGACAGACTATCTGGATAATAAATAAATGTAAGCTTCTTTTTTTTTTTTTTTTCTGTGTTTAGATAGTGAGGTCAGCCACTGTTTAGTTTGATTTTGCACAATGTAAAAGAAAAAAGGTAAAATTAATATCGTGCTTAACGTGTTTTCACATTCGGTACGGACTTTTCTGTCATTTACCTTATTCGTCTGCATGTAAGTGATTTTTTTTTTGTAGCGTTGGTATTGGTAGTGGAAAATAACAAAAGCGTGAAAAGCGGCTCTACCGAGACGTCGGAATTCATTATGCGCAATCGGGGACATATTTACGTCACAAGGATTACTCTCTTTTTCTCTTTTCGGAGTCGCACCGGGCGCATCCATCTAGTAGGGCTGCCGAGAATCCGTCTGCTGAAGTTCACCAGCTCGATTTCAGTTGGAATAAGGTTGAGCAAGTTCGAAAATGAAATATTCGCCGATGCTCATTTATATTTCCAACTACTCTACCTGGCGTAGTCGATCAGAGAGCGAGAGAGTTTGAGCGACTTGCAACATACTGCCTTCGTCAACAAAAAGGCATAGTACAGAAGCTCACCTGCATAGATTCTGTCACGATTTCGAGCCCGAACTGACGTCACGGACAAGTGCCGTACAGGTAAAGAAAGGGAATGGGAAGAGAGAGGTGTAGCGAGAGAGAAAGAGAGATAGGAACATTAATGCCCATTTACAGACTTGCAACCGAGTAGGACCGACTGAGACAAGACCGGTTTTTAGGCCTCCAGCTCCGCAGCCGCACATCCGGTTCTAAGCCGTTGCAAAAGGCTTAAAAACCGGTTTTGTTTCAGTCGGTTCTACTCGGTTACAAGTGTGTGAACGGGCCTTTAAAAACAAACATAACGAGAAAAAGAACTCACAACACAGAAATATTTAAGTATTTTGTTAGAAGGTGTTATCTCACTTTTCGTTATAAGGTACACTGCACAAGAGAGCTTCCACGACCTTGTTTCCATCTGCTGTAGCAACAAAAGAACCAAACAGAAGGTGAAAGCCTACTGCAGCTGGTTTTCTTCTATGGTCAGGTGTGTCTTCATTGCAGCCCTTTCAGGGCTGTGCTTCAGGCGCCGCACGTGCTCAATGACTTTTGGTATGCCGCACGATGAGCTAAAAAGGCTTTAACTATTTAATGCTAATTTTAAAGCCGAAGTTATTTTTTTCTTGTTATCATTAATGGTGAACGCTAGATCTCAGATGTACACCAACCCTTTATCTATGAAGCTGTCGATGATCTATACATGACCCAGTTGGAACTACTCGCCCCATAGCCTCGATAATCGTTTAATTCTAAATGAACTAACTGCCAGCGGGGAATCGGATAGTGGCAAATAAACACGTTACCAGAAGCAGTTAGGGTTTACACCTCTCGTATATATAGACCTATCCTGCAAAACTATTTCATTCTATGGTCTCTCTGCGGTATAAAACCAGACTTTCCTTTTTTGTGCTTCACATTTTCAGCAAGAGCTTTTGCGCCGCATGTATATTTGGACATATCCTAAGGAAGCATCTTCCTCACTGGCGTAATTACGGCATAAACCCGAACCTTTCTTACGACCACTACACACTCACAGCAAGAACGGCGCTACAGTGTGTGGGTCATCACTGCGCCGATGTGACGTTCGTATACAGTTACATTGTAGCTGAGTCGTAGTGTTATAAGCAAACTCCGCCCGATATTTTACGCTACTCTGTCGTCGGAAAACACAGCAGGGAGTCTTTGTATTGCAAGAGCGTCAACCGTGCTCATTCGGAATTGTTACGTCAGAAGTGACGTAAAGCTGTCGAGCCATCAATGCCAACACCGGCGACAGAATGCGATACGCCCTTTTTTCTCTTTGATGCCCCCGTCAAAGGACAGACATCCCCGCACCCCGCGTTACCGATGTCATTAACCGCCTGGCAAGAGAAAACGTGGTAGCGACGTTGATTGCACTAGGCCTCTGTGTGCACGCGCACGGGAGTGTCAGCAAACACGCGCTACGTGCAAGGCCTACAATGCGGCAGGCGACGAGGAGAATGACCACGCTGGCCCGATGCTTTGCAAACTTGGCGACTCCCGTCATTTCGCGACGTTGGCATCGCTTCATCGACGGGGAGTCGTCACACTCCCAAAGCAAATATAATTTACTACATGGAGAAACACTGAGAGAGAGAGGAGGAGATAAGAGAGCGCGGGAGCTCCAGAGCGCCGAGTTCTAATTAGAATGACCAGTGGGTAGATGCAAAGTCTGGCTGTTTTTTGTACTACCCACTATGTCGTCTAATCATAGCAAACAAGGGCGTCGTCTGCTCCTCGTGCAGTATCTCGGATTCGCACAGTGGCTAGAGACGAAGGAAGCTCGCCTTTGCCTCCACTAACTAACCTTCCAATCTGAGCACGGCACTCTGACGTCCCCGCGTGCTCTTACCTCCTACTCTTCCTCAATTTCTCTCTTTTCAAAAGTACGCGCCCTCCAGCAGCCGCTACGAGGCCTCCCTATTTTGAGCACGCACTTTGAGCACGGATGGGACACGAAGATGCTCCAGCGCTCGGCGTGAACTCGGATCTAACCACACGCTTCCCGCAAGAAGCGATGTCCAAAATATGGCGGCCGCCAGTGTTGCTCGATGGACATTTGAAAAGGGTCTATTGCAGAGATATTCTTTAGGCAGTCCCACATTCCACGATACGTGAGGGGGAGTGCAGTTATTTACGCGTATGTGTCGTGCAGTGGGCGAACTCCAATTATATTCGTGTGGGGTTTTATGTCGGCAATTTTTTTATTGTAATCCTTTAGAATTTAGCAGGTTGTCGCGTATGCGCCGCCTCGCACACACACAACAAATACTGCAGGCAGGGGCTACAGCGAATGACGACGCATTGATATGTCATACTGATAATATTTTTTTTTTTTTTCATTTCACACACTAAATGGTCCACAACGAATGTTGCAGCTTTGACGCATTACGTTATTGGCTCAATGAGGTGTCTGTGTTTCTACGTCGCCACTGCTGTTTACGAAGTTTACACTCAGCGCCTCGCGAAGCTGAAAAGCGATGTGACTGTCTGTGCCAACAAAAAAACTGCGAGAGGTCTTAGAAAAAGGCAACGTTCCGCTCAACGTGGAGTTTTGTTTGTGTGAGAACCAATCTTTAGAAATGGTGTTAACATAAGTTCCTTTCTCTCGGTGACGTCAGCAAAAAAAAAAAAAAAAAAGCGTTATCTCGATTGTCACAGGGATGCCCTTTTTCTCCGGAACTTCGGTACTCCTGTCCTTATGTTTAAGCAAATTATGTAAAAAAAAGTTATTAGCGTTGCCAAACAAAATACACGAGGCTTCATGTTTATTAGCCCAGCGCACTTCGTATGTTTCCTGGACATTTTTACTATTTGTATTTCTTCATTAAGCACACGAAATTGTTATTTTACGTACTGTGTTACTATGCAGGCAATTAAAGTGTTCGCAGGCACTGTTTTGAAAAAATAAAAATGTCGGAGTTTAAATAGATTTATATTTGGCTGCTTTATACTTTTATGCTTTCACTTTGGTTTATTGTCACGGTAGGGTATTTGTTTAGTTTACAGCAAACGTATAGTTTTGACGTACAACCTAAAGATCACCCCCGTGTTCCTACTTTTCCGCGCAGCAAACAGAGAGCCAATCTTCGGGATCTCTTGAAAAAGCACGGCAACTGGCGAAAAAAAATAAAATGAACCTAGAAGTTAACATTTTAATGTTACAATGCGTACGACGTAAGTACGTAAAACAGGCGCGATCTTAAACCTTTTTGGCTAAGGGGACGGATTAGGGACATAAAGCAGACTACAAGGCTGGGAAAAGTTTAAAACAATATAAATTAGAAAATACAAAATGAATAGACCTAAATAAGCATTTAAATACGAAAATGTATAAAGCATAATTTTAAAAAGGAATGTAAACCGGATCAGGTCATTAACCTTCTTTCTACAATTCATATGTTGCTAAATATGACACTATAAAATAAATGTGACCTGGAGAATGTACCAGGCATAAATCAAAGCGTACAAGAACCTTGGCATATTCACACAGGGCAGAAGATTATAATGAAAATGGTAGATTTGCTGATTCGAATATAGGGGTTATGACACAGTACACTAGGCCCGATATTAATGAGAACGTTAAAAAATGTTATCATAGTTACACAGACATGAAGCAGGGAACTACGAATATTAATGCTGGGAATGAAGATGTATAATAAATATTATGGCGAGAGATCCATCGGTTTGTTGAAGTTTTCTTTCATTCTTCCTAGTACCTTCCTTTACCCTTTTAATGCGCGTCGCGGTGCTTTCTTTTTCTTTTTTTCTTGAGAGAGTTTTTTTTTTGTTTTTTTGTTTTTTTTAGTAGTGGGTTGCGGGCCGGGCGCGTGTAAACACCGCGTGCAACTGCGCGCCGCCCAATTCCTCCGAGGGCCAGGATTTAGAGACCCCTGGGTTTGATGTCGCCAATTTTATTTTTCAACAGGAACGCTTTTTTTTTTTTTTTTGGCCTCGTCGTACGCCGAGTTCCCTCTGAAAGCAGACTGGCTGTTTGCAGACTTCCATGCGTAATTAAGATGTATAGCCAACTAACCCACCAGATGATTTTTTTTTTTTTTTTTGCTGTGATTAACTCGTTAAGAGTAATGCGTTATTTGTATTTACCCTCTGTCCCGCTAGATGCGTTCAGCGTTATCAGAGGCAAAATGGCCATAGTCTAACGCAAGCAGTTGGAAAAGAGCGGAAAGTGAAACACCCCTGCTACCCAGACCCTCTCGTGCGAGGCCCAGACATTGCTTTTGTCGCATTAGAATATAAGCCCTTCACTAAAAATGTATATAAAAGCGGTTTGCATCTCTCTTCCTACTTCGGTTTTGGCAGCACAGCGCATAACCAGTGAGATAGAGTATAATTACTTTTTTTTTTCCGCAACGAAATAACGACATTGTCACATTTAAAGATAAAGAATTAGTAATGTATATTCGTTACCATTTCATGGGTTAAACGGCGTTTAATGGCTGTTTTAGTAACGTGTTCCTGTCTTGCTGCCCATGTGGCACGCGGAAAAATTAAACGCGGGTACTTTATCATGTCGTAGTCTGCGAGTTATACAAGTTTGGAAAGTGAAATTTTAAACAGAGTTGGATATCCACAGGTGCGGACAACACAGGGATTTCGTTTTTCTAAATCGTTCATTATAACGAGTCGTGACGAATTTTGTGAAAGACAGAATGTGTTAGTGTAATGATTTATGTATGGTAGCTTTTTTGGGAGTTAATAGAGTGCGCATTTGTCAAGGTGGGCTATGTGTGAAAATATTCTTTGCACGTATTATTCAGCGGGTGAGGGTCTACAGTTAAGAAAACACGGTGTGTTCGTCGTACCGCTCTCCACCTTTAGTGAGAGTAAAACGGCCTTAACCATCGTCTGTCCACAGCCCCTCCGGTGGTGGCGCTGGTTGCGGCGGACGTTTACAAAGAGCAGGTGCGCGAAACAATGAACCGTATATTCTTCAGCGCGATAGCGAGATCACGTGATGTGAGCTTGATGCAGCGGTAACCCAGACCTTCTATTTCTGCTCACAATTGATGCAGGTGTATCCCCACCGTCACTGAAGCAGGCACCATCTGACTGTACCAACCGAAATTGGCCCTTTAGGGTGCGCTCCTTCACCGAGTAACCGTTTGGATGGCGGATAACACAGTGCGCTGTCGGGTGAAGATTTGAGTGCATGTTATCCACGATGGCCAGTGTGAGTTCGCCAAAAGCAAATAAACGTGAAATGTAGTAAAAACCGCACTTCTTCGAAAATATGACAACAACGACACTAGAAGACTTGAGATTTAAAATATGCCTACAAAACGTAAGCGGCTTGACTACGACATTTAGTTTAAACTAAAGTCACTAAATTATATAGAGTGCCGGCACCTCATCCCCCGACTATCTGTACAATCGTCAAATCCTGCTATTCTTTGTCACAATTGATTCAGTGTTCACAAGAAAAGCCATGAGCTTCACTCTAATGTGGGCATCAAGGCAGCATTACACCCTATTAGATTTAATTTGATTTTACACAGCCTTCTAGCGGAATTATTTTGTCATTTCTCTTTTGACTTCAGGAGCACAACCTTTTTTCTATGCGTTCTATAGAGGTTCCCAGTAACATGTTCCTGTTTTCGTGTCGAGCATGCTGGTTCGGTTCGCCATTGGAATATGCTTAGTCAAATCACGCGGTACTATGAGTATATGTGGGAATAAAATAATTCAGCGTCGTTATGGTCAACACCTGTAAAAACGCTGGTTCTGTTTTAAGCGGATGATGCCGGAGAGGTTCGTAATTATAATTTCCGGCAATTCGCTAAGCCAGGCTCGCATATAACGTGTTCTTGTCAGGGTTTCTTAAAGCCGGTGCTGCCATTGAGCCTTACACCATTTAGATGAGACTCCCATAGTTACCTCTTAATGCTTATTGCATAAGCACGGACAAATTCTTGGGTGGAGCCGTACCCTTTGACCGAACGCCAAGAGCTGATTCGTCCAGCCGGGGATTTTACGCACATGGGCGGGCCGAATAACGTGTTGCAACAATTCGCGGAACCGACGTCCGTTACTCCCTCCCGATCCCCCTCTCCCAAAGTCCGAGCCCAGAGTTATCCTAACGAGTTAAATCGGTCCTGCTGTTGTCACCCCGCTTGTCAAACATACGCGCGTGGCGGTACTACGTCAGCGATCTGTCACAGCGTCTGGCCGTTCCCGACGGAGGCAGGCCTTCCGCTTGTTCGCCCCGCAATGTTTCCCTCTCTAACGCAACCGAGGAGGAGCGGAGAGGACCCGTGAGGACGCGTCACCCCGACGCCATTTCCTCTCGCCTTTCCGAAACGGGTTAAAGGGGCGGCTGCGACGCGCTCGTTCAACGTCAGATACGAACGACGACGCGAACGCATCACGCCGTCGCCGGAGCAAGCTCCTCCGTTCGCCTCCTTCCGAAAGCCCGAGGATCGTCGCCGTTTCCCGCTTGTTTCTGGGCCAGCATCGTTCCAGCGACACCGTATCTTCACGTCGCCCTTCTCCAAGCAAGAGCCGCTTCTCCGAACGTAAAGAGATGGACACCGCCACACTGCCAAGGTGCCCAGCCCGGCTCCTGCCCGCGCTGCTGCTGCTTTTGCTCCTCTTCGTTTGCTGTCAGTCTCAGCCAACACGGAACCTGTGGGCCGGACCCATCCCTCCCGGCTCTAGGTTCCGACTCAACTACGACACCGGCAACGCGTTCTACCAGCAGTGGCGCGACAGTGAAGGACGCATCCAAAGCCGCTACGGATGGCGCCTTGGCCCGCCGGGGTCCTCGCACGTCTTCTTCTGGCAAGGGTTCGGGGCGGGCGGCGGAGACACCAACGCGCTGCCGACGCCGGAGCCGGAACCCAGCATTTACCCGGATCGCTACGTGCCCAGGACACGGCCTTCTGAGCCACCTCGTGAGCTCAAGGACGACGCCGAAGACGAAGGGAACTACCGGAACGCTCTCGACGACTTCGCCGGACCGGGCGGTGTGTCCAGGCCCGGAGGATTTGTGGGCCTGCCTCTGAACAGGCTCACCCTGGACGTCGGGCCCATTGGAGTGAACAGGGTGCTTCGTGCGTCTGCCTCGGCACCGACCGCGCAGCGACTTTTTGCGCCTTCTAGGAACTCCGGAAGGTCGTTTCCTAGCTGAGTTCTGGTGAGCTTGTCCCCTGACAGCAGCTGAGACCACTCCCCATCGACGACTGTTGGTCGGATAGCGTTTATGCTTCCCGATTCGTAGTACTGTTTCGAGTGATTCTTCAAGGTGCGTACTTGGCCTCGGTGCCGATAAGACTGCTCGGGAACTCTTAGTTAGTGTTCTTGTTGTTTTGTAAACAAGTTTACCTTCTCAACTGAGGTTTACCGTGCGAGCGTGGAGTCTCTGTCACCATCGTTGACAGGAAACCGAGGACGCGTGTTAGTCTACAATGAACGATAATGAATATGCAATTTTCATTTAATGTAATTGTGCTCCCATAGGTCGGCTGATTCACTGTAATTCTTTTTTTTTTTAAATCAAGCTTTATTACATTTTGGGAGGGTAAACGCTTAATACCGGCATCTAGCGCGAATCGAGGCAAACTGGCAAAACCATGAAGGAGAGTCAGAATGGAAAACAGGATTTACAGGGTAGAACGGCGTCCTAGAGCTTTTGCTCAGAGGCAGATATCATGCTCCGAGAGGATTTTATTCCGATCACGCGCTCGTTGCGATACAGAGCACGTAGAGAGAGATGAAGCAGCTAAGTAAAGGCCTTGAAATCAAAATAGTGGTTAGCGGTACACAACAAAAACAACCAGCGTCCCTTTGCGTCTGTTCAATTTCGTGATAAAGGATGAAACCGAAATGTGAGCCAGCTGGCAATGTCTTGCTTTGAGCACTGACTGTTCGTGTTTAGGGCTTGCCGAATGAGAGGAATGACGAGTGAAATCTGTGATGTTTCTACTGTTAAGTCATCCACGTGTGGTTAGGCAGTTTTGCAACCGGCGAGCTGTCGCCAATATGGTTAGCTGCTGGCAATGTGACAACCCCGAGGATCTTCAGGAATCTCAGGGACGCTAAAAGATGTCATAATGCGTGGGTATGCCACATTGGCGTGTGATATAGCCGTAAAGACGTATTTTCATATCGTGTTTCTGGACCAAGTTGTATTAATGATAAACGTCATTTGAATGAGTGTGTTCGTACGATTAAAACGACTGTTCCTGCTAAACCTTTTATTTGTGTTCTTCAGCTTCCTGTATCACGATTCAAGGGCTATAAGTCAGATACTCGGCGATAAAGTTGTTGAGATCGCTTACGTTTTCGCCGTGTGTTCAATTTAGAGCACCCGTTTCACCCATTCAGGTCGTCTTCCTTCCCAGTGTTACTTGATCTAAAACTTTCTCTTACACGCCAAATCAGTCTGAACTCTTGAATTTCTTTAATTACTATAATCTTTCTCAAGACGTTTTTACTTCCCCCTGTTGTCCGTGAAAGTGGGTGGATAATAATGCGCTCAAAAATTGACAAACGTTTCATAAATCTCAAAAGAACTGCTCCACTGCAACCAAGGCATCAAGTCAAAGAACAACGTAACTTGACCCATGTTTTGCTGGATAAAGGCCTAACTTAGACCTGACAGGTTCGTTTTTTCTGGGGCTCTAATTAGAGTCCCGGTAGTTTGCCCTCTACCTAACTAGTCGAAGGAATGCCAATGTCTGGCTTTTCTCTGATTCGCCACGTGAATGCCAACGTGGCACACACAAGAAAAAAGTCAGTTCACAACCAAACAACTATTCAATTCTAACATTTCTTCGGTTAGTAAGGCCTAAAGATGCCAGATGACAACCAAGCAACCTGACAAGAAAGCACTACTCTGGCACTTCTTTTGCGATAAAGGACTAAAGATGAGAGGTCACTAACAGCGACCAGTGAAGCCTAATTATTGTATTCACTCGGGAGCTGAGGCCCAAAGACGCTAGGTGGCATGCTAACGACTAGGCTAGCTAGCTCTGGCGGTCGTTTGGTGATTTAGGACCAAGATACACACTACTTAAATGGTAACTGGTTAGTTATACCTTGGCCTTCTCGGGCTTCCAATTTCCTAAGTTTTAAGACAAAGCCAACATTTCGAATCAAAGAGCTGTGGTATCTTCAAAATATTTGTTGGTATCGTCCTTTATGGAGACGTGACTCTAGAAGGGACACATATATGCTCTGCGTCTGTCTATTTATACGTATACTTAATAGGTAACAAAAAATGGTCATATAAGATATACATAGTCATAAAGAAAAAAAATACTTTGGTAATATTTATGTTAGTAATCACTCATTCAAACGCGGGAAGTTAGTCTCCCCTGTCTACGTTGCATATAAAAAATTTAGCCAGTACAGTTCGAGCACTAACCAGGGATATTTAATGCTCACCAGTCGGTAGTGGAACACGAGAGGACGCTGGTGCGATGCTTTTCCAGATGAAAAGCAGCAGGGGCGGGAAGCGAACCGGAGATCCCTGGATTCAGTACCCTAAGCTTTCGCTTCCTGTTCTTTGAGCCACGATGCGCTGACATATATGGCCGACAGAGCCCTCTGGAGAGATATGCATGTCGACCACTCCAGAAAACGTAAAAGCGTGCAATAGAAAAAAAAAGGAAATGCTGACACACATGGATTCTTCGTCATACACTCACTGACCAATTGCGATCCGTATATTTATATAACAAGGTAATGGAAAATTATTGCACGCACACATATTTATATGCTTCAGAGATAACTGCGTTATAACTATATATGCGTTATACCGAACTCCGATAACGGAGTTCGTTATACAATGCATAAAAGAACCATGTAGAGAGATCAGTACGCATAGATTATTTTGGTATTCTCAAAATAACCGACGACACTCGAGATCGCCATCAGTCAAGCAACGGCATGGGAGGCCACCGTACGCAATATGGCTGAGTGACCGAATAATATTTGTGAGAACAGAGGAGTTTTATCGATGGTGTCCATCTGTTCGACCAACAAAATAATTCTCCGCGGGTTTTCAAAGACGAACACAAAGGAGAAATCCACGGAGGTACTACATTCCCGAAGTCGGGAGCACGAGCAACTATTCCCTGAGCTTCGTGATTCCCACGGAAGATCGCCTGGTATGATGTCAGAGCTATGTGGACAGAAACTGAGGGAGAGCTGGAGACGAGTTCTCGCGGAGACGTCAGGACACCGAGCTCCGATTGAAATGATTAATCCTTCAAGGCAAAGCCAGCTTCCTTTTTCTCTACTCACCCTTCGAACGCGCTCGACTGAGAAACACCGGCGCCCAGCGTTCCGCGTTCGCATCCGTTCGACGAACGAGTAGAGACGAAGGAAACTTGCTTTTTCTTTACAGACTAATCCTTCCAACCAGAGTTCGGAGTTCTGACGTCCCCGCTTGCTTTCGTCTCCTCTCCCGCAGTTCCTGCCCACATTGGAATTGAAAGGATGAGAACGGCGGGGCGTCTCTTTCGGATGCCCCACCTCCAGCATGCGTACGCTCGAAGCTTACGAGACGCCCAAGTGTTATCGAAGGCTGGAGCTACCGGCGAAACAACTGAAAGACTTCCCTGCCCTTCTCACCCTGTCAGTGACTATAGCAATGTACTTTACAGGAGCAATGAAACATCTTTTGAGCTTTCAGATAATACCACATGGAATTATTCCTTTACTTCTATAACCTATAAAACACGCTTCAGTTTTTTTTCTTCTTTACGTAAAGACAGTTGCAGAAAAAATTATAAAAGAAAACGAGCAGCGTGCACGATTGTTTCGGACACCTGGGTAGCTAAACTCGTGGAGCAAAACATTCTTCGCTTTTTGACGTAGCGGGGGGAGTGACCAAAAGAACGCCGCAAAGTTTCCTCCTCCCTGCGCGCGCTCAACTTCGCAACTTTTGACGAAAAATCCCCCGCGATCCCTAGGCGATGCACGAGAGCACGAGACAGCGCGGGGAGGCGAGCGTTCACGCCGCTCGCTGTACGTCGTCTTTGGGCTCTCTAGCGCCGACAATCCCGTCATGCCTCGCCCAGGCGAGGAGCGAGAGCAGACGACGAGAGTTCGTCTGCTACGATGAGGCATTCGCACAGCGGAACTGAAAGAAAAAGTTGGTTTTCTGCTCGAAATCGCGTCCCGCGGGCCACAAACTCAAACGCGAGCTTGAATTGTAAGCGTCTGATATTTCACGAAGGGAGGAATCGACGGCCCGTCTTTTATTCGCGAAATTATAGTCGTTTTGTAGCCGTACAGACGCTGAAACCTACCAGTGTGCAATGAAAGCCCCAGCACAACCACAGGGGCCGCGAGATCTAGCATCATTTGTGTATGGGTGAAAAGTGCAACATTTTTCGACAAAGCTCCAACAGCAGAAACCTGCGACGCATTCACTCAGCGTCCGGGAAGGCTAAACATGGAGACGTTGCCCGAGACTCAAGCAAAGTCATATATGAATGGCAGCTATCTCGCCCCGTCATATTTTGTTTTGAGAAAGCTCTCGTTCTCAATGCCGGGGAAATAAAAAGTCTTACGAAACGTATTGCTAGCTGTTCCAAAGAACTAGATTTAAGCCGTATCCTTTCAGTTATTCGCTCATAATATTATGCTTAAAACGAAGCAAGCTCTTGCGCGTACAATGCCATCAATTTCCTCAAGCGTATGCTGTTTTGTAGTCAACTGGTTTCGGAAACTTACGCCGTCTGTAGATATCTCTGACTGCCAAGTTGCTTAAGTGGAAGTCATCGCAAATGTAAGTTCCACGTTGCAGCAACCAACGTTTAAACGATGGCAGCGACTGCAGCCTCGCATTCCCACCCATCACGTCGAACAAAAAGACGCTAGTTTCGGTTTGAGGTCGGTACTTTTCTACAACATCTATGGCGACAGCATCAGTCTGCACTGGGTGCATTTGGCAAGTTCGTTCGGGGCCTGTTCTCCGTGCAGCACTCGGTGGGTGTAATGCATTAGAACTCTCACAGTGCAAGTCTGTATCGCGAATTGGGAGCCCGTCACTGGCCTCACCGGCGGCCATTGCTTGACGACAGGCAATATGCCGCGTCCTGTCTAGTTCTCCCTTCATTTTCGTCCTTGTTGCTTTGGCCTTTTACATCATGAGGCAATACACGCAAGTCTATGGAAGAAACATGCAAAAATTGGAAGCTTGTACGCGGTGCTCGAGGGTGAGCATTTTATGATGTGCTGCGATGATTATGTCGGGTTCTTGAAGATCAAATAGACATTCGTCAAGCGTTTGAACATGGATTAAAAAAAAATTGGCCGGAGCACAATTGACTTCACTGACGTCGCTTGCTTCGGTTGCTAAATAAATGGCACGTCGAGCGACTGAACGGCACGCTCCGAGTTTCAGTTTGTCACGGAAGCCCTCACAGGAGTTCAAAGAAAAAGCTTTCACCATGAAGCACTATGTACAAGCGGTCAAAACGATGCGAAAAACCCTAGTAAAGGCATTCTAACTTATCGTTTGCTGAGCTTTGATGACTCCGAAATCACGGATGACTCCACAATAACTCTCGGTAGCCCTTGTCTCATTAAACACATAACAGTTAACGCCCAACAAAGTAGCCCTGGACCCTCAACCACACAACATTTAGTTAAACAAGATTGGTATTCTAACGCGTTTAATATTCTTGCCCACAATATTAACTGTTATTTGCGGAAACATGATAGAAGTTTCATGGTGGAGAACAATTTACTAACGTAATAAAATTGAGTTGTGTCAGCGATGACTGCCGGTGGTGCCGCTCGACCCCAGCAATACAGGCCTCTATCCACGATCTAGCCTCCTAAGAAATCAGTGGTGCCAGTGCTATTAGACATAAATCGTTTATTTGCATCGGTACTCCCATACCTGCCGGATGTAGGGACGAGACGCAAAACCGTACATCCGGCCAATATTGAAGCCGGTTTTCGGACGATATTAGGGAGTTTTCATAGATCGTTTTCGCCGTCCCGCAAGGGCCCTCCGCAACCCGCTACGATAGCGGGAACTCCACAGTCAAGGCTATCGGCGCGCAGGCGCAGTAGCAACTTCTTCGTTGCGGAACGCTTAGCGGAGGGGGCAGACCGGTCTACGAAAATTCCCTATTGTCTCGACACTCGCCAAGAAGCAACGTGCTGTTTCGGCGACTCGTTTGTGTAATTTATTTGTTCAGTCATATTAATGGGTC